>NC_057809.1:539539175-539839175 GCF_018294505.1 Triticum aestivum | reverse complement strand
TTCCGATCAACAATATGTCATTCACATATACTTATCAGAAATGTTGTAGTGCTCCCACTCACTTTCTTGTAAATACAGGCTTCACTGTAAGTCTGTACAATAACTATATGCTTTGATCAACTTATCAAAGCGTATATTCCAACTCCGAGATTCTTGCACCAGTCCATAAATGGATCGCTGGAGCTTGCACACTTTGTTAGCTCCCTTTGGATCGACAAAACCTTCCGGTTGCATCATATACAACTCTTCTTCCAGAAATCCATTCAGGAATGCAGTTTTGACATCCATCTGCCAAATTTCATAATCATAAAATGCGGCAATTGCTAACATGATTCGGACAGACTTTTAAGCATCGATACGAGTAAGAAAATCTCATCGTATTCAACACCTTGAACTTTGTCAAAAACCTTTTTCGACAAGTCTAGCTTTGTAGATAGTAACACTACTATCAACGTCCGTCTTCCTCTTGAAGATCCATTTATTCTTAATGACTCACCGATCATCGGGCAAGTCAATCAAAGTCTACACTTTGTTCTCATACATGGATCATATCTCAGATTTCATGGCCTCAAGCCATTTCGTGGAATCTGGGCTCATCATTGCTTCCTCATAGTTCGTAGGTTCATCATGGTCTAGTAACATGACTTCCAGAACATGATTACCGTACCACTCTGGTGCGGATCTTACTCTGGAAGACCTACGAGGTTTGGTAGTAACTTGATCTGAAGTTTGATGATCATCATCATTAACTTCCTCACTTATTGGTGTAGGAATCACTGGAACTGATTTCTGTGATGAACTACTTTCCAATAAGGGAGAAGGTATAATTACCTCATCAAGTTCTACTCTCCTCCCACTCACTTCTTTCGAGAGAAACTCCTTCTCTGGAAAGGATCCATTTTAGCAACGAATGTCTTGCCTTCGGATCTGTGATAGAAGGTGTACCCAACAATTTCCTTTGGGTATGAAGACGCACTTCTCCGATTTGGGTTCGAGCTTATCAGGATGAAACCTTTTTCACATAAGCATCGCAGCCCCAAACTTTAAGAAACAACAGGTTAGGTTTACTGCTAAACCATAGTTCATACAGTGTCGTCTCAACGGATTTAGATGGTGCCCTATTTTAAAACGTGAATGCAGCTGTCTCTAATGCATAACCCCAAAACGATAGTGGTAAAGAGATATCATAGATCGCACCATATCAAATAAAGTGCGGTTACGACGTTCGGACACACCATAACGATGTGGTGTTCCAGGTGGCGTGAGCTGTGAAACTATTCCACATTGTTTTAATTGAAGACCAAACTCGTAACTCAAATATTTGTCTCCGCGATCAGATCGCAGAAACTTTATTTTCTTGTTACGATGATTTTTCCACTTCACTCTGAAATTCTTTGAACCTTTCAACTATTTCAGACTTATGTTTCATCAAGTAGATATACCCATATCTGCTCAAATCATCTTGTGAAGGTCAGAAAACAACGATGCTTGCCACGAGCAACAGCACTCATTGGATCGCATACATCGGTATGTATTATTTCCAACAAGTCAGTAACTCGTTCCATTGTTCCGAAGAACGGAGTTTTAGTCATCTTGCCCAAAAGGCACGGTTCGCAAGCATCAAATGATTCATAACCAAGTGATTCCGAAAATCCATCTTTATGGAGTTTCTTCATGCGCTTTACACCGATATGACCCAAACGGCAGTGCCACAAATAAGTTGCACTATCATTATTAACTTTGCATCTTTTGGCATCAATATTATGAATATGTGTATCACTACGATCGAGATCCAATGAACCATTTTCATTGGGTGTGTAACCATATAAGGTTTTATTCATGTAAATAGAACAACAGTTTATTCTCTTACTTAAATGAATAACCGTATTGCAATAAACATGATCAAATCATATTCATGCTCAACGCAAACACCAAATAACATTTATTTAGGTTCAACACTAATCCCGAAAGAATAGGGAGTGTGCGATGATGATCATATCAATCTTGAAACTACTTTCAACACACATCATCACTTCACCCTTAACTAGTTTCTGTTTATTCTGCAACTCCCGTTTCGAGTTACTACTCTTAGCAACTGAACCAGTACCAAATACCGAGGGGTTGCTATAAACACTAGTAAAGCACACATCAAACACCTGTATATCAAATATACCCTTTTTCACTTTGCCATCCTTCTTATCCACCAAATATTTAGGGTAGTTCCGCTTCCAGTGACCATTTCCTTTGCAGTGTAAGCACTCAGTTTCAGGCTTTGGTTCAGCTTTGGGCTTCTTCGTGGGAGTGACAACTTGCTTGTCAATCTACTTGAAGTTCCCCTTTCTTTCCCTTTGCCCTTTTCTTGAAACTAGTGATCTTGTCAACCATCAACACTTGATGCTCTTTCTTGATTTCTACCTTCGTTGATTTCAACATCACGAAGAGCTCGGGAATCATTTTCATCATCCCTTGCATACTATAGTTCATCACGAAGTTCTACTAACTTGGTGATGGTGACTAGAGAATTCTGTCAATCACTATCTTATCTGGAAGATTAACTCCCACTTGATTCAAGCGATTGAAGTACCCAGACAATCTGAGCACATGCTCACTAGTTGAGCGATTCTCCTCCATCTTTTAGCTATAGAACTTGTTGGAGACTTCATATCTCTCAACTCGGGTATTTGCTTGAAATATTAACTTCAATTCCTGGAACATCTCATATGGTCCATGACGTTCAAAACGTCTTTGAAGTCCCGATTCTAAGCCGTTAAGCATGGTGCACTAAACTATCAAGTAGTCATCATATTGAGCTAGCCAGACGTTCATAACTTCTGCATCTGCTCCTGCAATAGGTCTGTCACCTAGCGGTGCATTAAGGACATAATTCTTCTGTGCAGCAATGAGGATTTAACCTCAGATCACGGATCAAATCCGCAACATTGCTACTAACATTTTTCAACACAATTTTCTCTAGGAACATATCAAAATAAACACAGGGAAGCAACAACGCGAGCTATTGATCTACAACATGATTTGCAAAATACTACCAGGACTAAGTTCATGATAAATTTAAGTTCAATTTAATCATATTACTTAAGAACTCCCACTTAGATAGACATCCCTCTAATCCTCTAAGTGATCACGTGATCCAAATCAACTAAACCATGTCCGATCATCACGTGAGATGGAGTAGTTTCATCGGTGAACATCATTATGTTGATCATATCTACTATATGATTCACGCTCGACCTTTCGGTCTCCGTGTTCCGAGGCCATATCTGCATATGCTAGGCTCGTCAAGTTTAACCTGAGTATTCTGCGTGCGCAACTGTTTTGCACCCGTTGTATTTGAACGTAGAGCCTATCACACCCGATCATCACGTGGTGTCTCAGCACGAAGAACTTTTGCAACGGTGCATACTCAGGGAGAACACTTCTTGATAATTTAGTGAGAGATCATCTTATAATGCTACCGTCAATCAAAGCAAGATAAGATGCATAAAAAGATAAACATCACATGCAATCAATATAAGTGATATGATATGGCCATCATTATCTTGTGCTTGTGATCTCCATCTCCGAAGCACCGTCATGATCACCATCGTCACCGGCGCGACACCTTGATCTCCATCGTAGCATCGTTGTCGTCTCGCCAATCTTATGCTTCCACGACTATCACTACCGTTTAGTAATAAAGTAAAGCATTACATCGCGATTGCATTGCATACAATAAAGCGACAACCATATGGCTCCTGCCAGTTGCCGATAACTTGGTTACAAAACATGATCATCTCATACAATAAAATTCAGCATCATGCCTTGACCATATCACATCACAACATGCCCTGCAAAAACAAGTTAGACGTCCTCTACTTTGTTGTTGCATGTTTTACGTGGCTGCTACGGGCTTAAGTAAGAACCAATCTCACCTACGCATCAAAACCACAACGATAGTTTGTCAAATAGACTCCGTTTTAACCTTCGCAAGGACCGGGCGTAGCCATACTTGGTTCAACTAAAGTTGGAGAGGCAGTCGCCCGCAAGCCATCTCTGTGCAAAGCACGTCGAGGGAACCGGTCTCGCGTAAGCGTACGCGTAAGGTTGGTCCGGGTCGTCTCGTCCAACAATACCGCTGAACCAAAATATGACATGCTGGTAGGCAGTATGACTTGTATCGTCCACAACTCACTTGTGTTCTACTCGTGCATATAACATCAACATCATTAACCTAGGCTCGGATGCCACTGTTGGGTTTCGTAGTAATTTCAAAAATTTCCTACGCGCACACAGGATCATGTGATGCATAGCAACGAGGGGAGAGTGTTGTCTACGTACCCAACGCAGACCGACTGCGGAAGCGATGACACGACGTAGAGGAAGTAGTCGTACGTCTTCACGATCCAACCGATCAAGCACCGAAACTACGGCACCTCCGAGTTCGAGCACACGTTCAGCCCGATGACGATCCCCGGACTCCGATCCAGCAAAGTGTCGGGGAAGAGTTTCGTCAGCACGACGGCGTGGTGACGATCTTGATGAACTACAGCAGCAGGGCTTCGCCTAAACTCCGCTACAGTATTATCGAGGTATATGGTGGCAGGGGGCACCGCACACGGCTAAGGAATAGATCACGTGGATCAACTTGTGTCTATGGGGTGCCCCCTGCCCCTGTATATAAAGGATGGAGGAGGAGGAGGCCGGCCAAGGCAAAGGTGCGGCCAGGATAGGGAGTCCTACTAGGACTCCAAGTCCTAGTAGGAGTCCACCAAGAGGGGAGGAAGGGAGAAGGAATAGGAGGAGAAGGAGAGGTGGCCGGCCCCCTTTTCCCTAGTCCAATTCGGACTAGAGGGGAGGGGGGGCGCAGCCTTTTTCTCCTCTTCCCACTAAAGCCCATCAAGGCCCAATACTCTTCCCCGTATTCCCGTAACCCCCCGGTACTCCGGAAAATACCCGAATCACTCGGAACCTTTCCGAACTCCGAATATAGTCGTCCAATATATCGATCTTTACGTCTCGACCATTTCGAGACTCCTCGTCATGTCCCCGATCTCATCCGGGACTCCGAACTCCTTCGGTACATCAAAACTCATAAACTCATAATATAACTGTCATCGAAACCTTAAGCGTGCGGACCCTACGGGTTCGAGAACAATGTAGACATGACCAAGACACGTTTCCGGTCAATAACCAATAGCGGGACCTGGATGCCCATATTGGCTCCTACATATTCTACGAAGATCTTTATCGGTCGGACCGCATAACGACATACGTTGTTCCCTTTGTCATCGGTATGTTACTTGCCCGAGATTTGATCGTCGGTATCCAATACCTAGTTCAATCTCGTTACCGGCAAGTCTCTTTACTCGTTCCGTAATACATCATCTCACAACTAACATATTAGTTGCAGTGCTTGCAAGGCTTATGTGATGTGCATTACCGAGAGGGCCCAGAGATACCTCTCCGACAATCGGAGTGACAAATCCTAATCTCGAAATACGCCAACCCAACATCTACCTTTGGAGACACCTGTAATGCTCCTTTATAATCACCCATTTACGTTGTGACGTTTGGTAGCACCCAAAGTGTTCCTCCGGCAAACGGGAGTTGCATAATCTCATAGTCATAGGAACATGTATAAGTCATGAAGAAAGCAATAGCAACATACTAAACGATCAGGTGCTAAGCTAATGGAATGGGTCATGTCAATCAGATCATTCAACTAATGATGTGACCTCGTTAATCAAATAACAACTCATTGTTCATGGTCAGGAAACATAACCATCTTTGATTAACGAGCTAGTCAAGTAGAGGCATACTAGTGACACTCTGTTTGTCTATGTATTCACACATGTATTATGTTTCCGGTTAATACAATTCTAGCATGAATAATAAACATTTATCATGATATAAGGAAATAAATAATAACTTTATTATTGCCTCTAGGGCATATTTCCTTCAATATGCATATAGGATCTGAACATATGATCTTCCACCAAATAAACCAACTAGCATCAACTACAAGGAGTAATCAACACTACTAGCAACCTACTAGCACCAATCCCGGACTTTGAGACAAGAATTGGATACAAGAGATGAACTAGGGTTTGGATATGAGATGGTTCTGGTGAAGATGTTGATGGAGATTTCCCTCTCCCGATGAGAGGAGCGTTGGTGATGACGATGGTGATGATTTCCCCCTCCCGGAGGGAAGTTTCCCTGGCAGAACAGCTTTGCCGGAGCTCTAGATTGGATCCACCAAGGTTCCGCCTCGTGGCGGCGGAGTCTCGTCCCCAAAAGTTCCTTCTTATTTTTTTCTCATCGAAAGACTTCATATAGGAGAAGATGGGTGTCGGAGAGCCACCAGGGGGCCCACGAGGTAGGGGGGCGCGCCCTAGGGGGGCGGAATTCCAGCTGCCGGCATTCTCCCTCCTTATGTAAACCTTGTAAAATAAGAGAGAATAGCCATAAGTATTGTGACATAAAGTGAAATAACAGTCCATAATGCAATAAATATCGATATAAAAGCATGATGCAAAATGGGCGTATCAATATCTTAAAGAAGAGTTGTATATGATGCAACCAGAAGGTTTTATCGAGCCAAAAGGTGCTAACAAAGTGTGCAAGCACCAACGATCCATTTATGGACTGGTGCAAGCATCTCAGAGTTGGAATATACACTTTGATAGTTTGATCAAAACGTATGGTTTTATACAGACTTTTGGAGAAGCCTGTATTTACAAGTAAGTGAGTGGGAGCTCTGTAGCATTTCTGATATTATATGTGGATGCCATATTTTTGATCGGAAATGATACCGAATTTCTAAATAGCATAAAAGGATACTTGAATAAGATTTTTTTCAATGAAAGACCTCTGTGAAGCTGCTTATATATTGGGCATCCGGATCTGTAGAGATAGATCAAGACGTTTAATTGGACTTTCACAAAGCACATACCTTCATAAAGTTTTGAAAAAGTTCAAAATGGATCAAGCAAAGAAAGGGTTCTTGCCTGTGTTACAAGGTTGAAGTTGATTCAGACTCAATGCCCGACCACTACAGAAGATAGAGAGAAAATGAAAGTCATTCCCTATGCCTCAGCCATAGGTTCTATCATGTATGCAATGCTGTGTACCAGACCTGATGTGTGCCATGCTATTAGTTTAGTAGGGAGGTACCAGAGTAATCCAGGAGTGGATCACTGGACAACGGTCAAGAACATCCTAAAATACCTGAAAAGGACTAAGGATATGTTTCTCGTTTATGGAGGTGACAAAGAGCTCGTCGGAAACGGTTACATCGATGAAAGTTTGGACACTGATCCGGATGACACTAAGTCACAAACCGGATATGTATTTTTATTAAATGGTGGAACTGTCAGTTGGTGCAGTTCTAAGCAGAGCATTGTGGCAGGATCTATGTGTGAAGCGGAATACATAGCTGCTTCGGAAGCAGCAAATGAAGGAGTCTGGATGAAGGAGTTCATATCCGATCTAGGTGTAATGCCTAGTGCATCGGGTCCAATACTAGTGAAATTGCCTTGGCAAAGGAATCTAGATTTCACAAGGGAACCAAGCAAATCAAGAGACGCTTCAATTCCATCCGCGATGAAGTCAAGGAGGGAGACATAGAGGTTTGCAAGACACACACGGATCTGAATGTTGCAGACCCGTTGACTAAGCCTCTCTCACGAGCAAAACATGATCAACACCAAGACTCCATGGGTGTTAGAATCATTACTATGTAATCTAGATTATTAACTCTAGTGCAAGTGGGAGACTGAAGGAAATATGCCCTAGCGGCAATAATAATGTTGTTATTTATATTTCCTTATACCATGATAAATGTTTATTATTCATGCTAGAATTGTATTAACTGAAAACTTAGTACATGTGTGAATACATAGACAAACAGAGTGTCCCTAGTATGCCTCTACTTTACTAGCTCGTTAATCAAAGATAGTTAAGTTTCCTAGCCATAGACATGTGTTGTCATTTCATGAACAGGATCACATCATTAGAGACTGATGTGATGGACAAGACCCATCCGTTAGCTTAGCATAATGATCGTTTAGTTTTTCTACTATTTCTTTCTTCATGACTTATACACATGTTCCTATAACTATGAGATTATGCAACTCCCGAATACCGGAGGAACACCTTGTGTGCTATCAAACGTCACAACGTAACTGGGTGATTATAAAGATGCTCTATAGGTGTCTCCGATGGTGTTTGTTGAGTTGGCATAGATCGAGATTAGGATTTGTCACTCCGTGTATCAGAGACATATCTCTGGGCCCTCTCAGTAATGCACATCACCATGAGCCTTGCAAGCAATATGACTAATGAGTTAGTCATGGGATGATGCATTATGGAACGAGTAAAGAGACTTGTCGGTGACGAGATTGAACTAGGTATGATGATACCAACAATCGAATCTCGGGCAAGTAATGTACCAATGAAAAAGGGAACAAAGTATGTTGTTACACGGTTTGACCGATAAAGATCTTCGTAGAATATGTAGGAGCTAATATGAGAATCCAGGTTCCTCTATTGGTTATTGACCGGAGATGTGTCTCGGTCATGTCTACATAGTTCTCGAACCCGTAGGGTCCGCACGCTTAATGTTCGATGATGATTTGTATTATGAGTTTTGTGTTTTGATGAACCAAAGTTTGTTCAGAGTCCCGGATGAGATCACGGACATGACGAGGAGTCCCAAAATGGTCGAGACATAAATATTGATATATTGGAAGGTTATGTTTGGACACCGGAAATGTTTCGGATAGGTTTGGGCATTTTCCGGAGTACCGAGGGGTTACCAGAACCCCCCGGGGGGTTAATGGGCCTTCATGGGCCCTAGTGGAAGAGAGGAGGCAGCAGCTAGGTGGAGGCTCCCCCCCAAGCCCAATCCAAATTGGGTTAGGGTTGGGGGGGGCCTTTCCTTCTCTCCCTCTTCTACTTCCCCCTTCTCCTTGTGGAAGTAGGAAAGGGGGGCGAATCCTACTTGGAGTAGGACTCCCCCCTTGGGCGCGCCACCCTTAGCCGGCCTCCTCCTCCCTCCCCACTTTATATACGTGGGAGGGAGGCACCTCATAGACACACACGTTGATCTTTTAGCCATGTGCGGTGCCCCCTCCATAGTTATACACCTCGGTCATATCGTTGTAGTGCTTAGGCGAAGCCCTGTGTCGGTAACTTCATCATCATCGTCACCATGCCGTCATGCTGACAGAACTGACCCTCGGCCTTAGCTGGATCAAGAGTACGAGGGACGTCACCGAGCTGAACGTGTGCTGATCGCGGAGGTGCCGTGCGTTCGGTACTTGGATCGGCTGGATCGTGAAGACGTCCGACTACATCAACCGCGTTACTAAATGCTTCTGCTTTCGGTCTATGAGGGTACGTAGACACACTCTCCCCTCTCGTTGCTATGCATCTCCTAGATAGATCTTGCGTGATCGTAGGTAATTTTTTTGAAATACTATGTTGCCCAACACTTCTAGTAGGGGTAGTCAGTCCCATCGAAGGTTGGACACCCAATAGAGACCTTGATCATACATGTAGTAGACGTAACTAAAACTCCAGGCAGTTAAACCAAAATCACACAAAACAAGGGAGTACCTTGCTCTGATACCAATTGAAAGTGCATTATATCGACTAGAGGGGGGTGAATAGGCAATTTTTACAAATTCGTCACTGAGGAATTTCAGGGTGAGGAAATTTCCTAAGCAACGAGCTACTTAATAGTGGAATAAGTACTCAGATGCAAACATAACAGAGTAGTAGTATAGTCATCATGAAGAAATGAAAACAAGCACATAGTACTAGTAGCGTAAACACATGATAAGAAGGCTGAAGATAAACTGACTGAAGAAATAGGATTGAGAAAATTGAGGAAGTCTTCAAACAACAACAATCAAGTACAACAAGACAGTAATGAGGAAATGAAAGGATTGAGGACATAGAACCAGTTAGCTCGGCAATGATTTGGTAGACCAGTTCCAACTGCTGTGACAGTCGTACGTCTGGTTGGAGCGGGTAGGTATTTAAACCTGAGGACACACAATCCTCACCGTATTCTCCTTGAGCTAAGGTCACACAGACCTCGCCCAATCACTCGTGGTAAGTCTTCAGGTGACTTACAAACCTTCACAAACTCGGTCACTCAGCGATCCACAATTTCCTCTTGGATGCTCTAGACCATGACGCCTAACCGTCTGGAAGATGCACAGTCTTCAAAGGTAACAAGCGTCGGTTCCACACAGGAACAATCTATTCAGTGATGCTCAATCACTTTGGGTTTGTAGGTGTTTGGTTTGGGGTTTTGGGTTTTTCCTCACTTGATGATTTTCGCTCAAAGTCCTCGGAGGATGGGATGCTCTCAATGACAAGTGTTAGTTTCTCGCGGAGCAGCCAACCAGCTAGTGGTTGTAGGGGACGGCTATTTACAGCCTAGGGAGCAGCCCAACATGATAAGACATAAATGCCCTTCAATAATATGACCGTTAGGTGGGTAGATATTTTGGGTCAACTGGCGCATAGCACAGCAACGGTCGGAAATTTGACTATCAAATTCCTCAGGGCTATCATGTTCCTCACTTGTAGGCAATCTACACTGGCGAATTCCTAACTCCTCAGTCAGAACAAATTCCTTAGAGACTAGAAGATCTTTGTCTCTATCACTAAAGAAATTGACTGAGCTGTATGAGATTTCCAATGGCTTCATTTGAAAGGATTGGTAGGTGTAGGATTTTGAGATGAGCATCACTTGGAAACTTTTCCTTAGTTTTACCTCGACCCCCTTTAACAGTATGGTGTTTCCTATGACACAAGAAAGAGAAAAACGAAACTATGAAAACAAAAGTCTTCGAGCTTCATATTCCTCGCATGAATATCAAGTCTTCAGGATCACACCAATTTCTTCACTTTCAAAGTCTTCAGAAAGCCAAAGTCTTCAGTTGAAGACATTCATTTTTAGGGGTTGACTTTCTCGGTAAATATCAAACTCCTCATAGACTTATAGACCTGTGTACACTCACAAACGCATTAGTCCCTTAACCTATAAGTCTTCAATACACCAAAATCACCAAGGGGCACTAGATGCACTTACAGTATCGGTAAAGTATTATTAAGTGTCTGGCAATAAAAAGTATTATTAAGTGATATATGTTGATCTAATCAATCCAGTTACGTAGGTAGGTGATGTTGGCCTCAATCCCCTCCCATGTTTCCCTCCCCGCGGGCGACCCGGGAGCGTGTCGCCGCCACCTAGGGCTGTGCTACCTCTTGAGCATGCATTGGTTTTCCCTTGAAGAGGAAAGGGTGATGCAACAAAGTAGCGTAAGTATTTTCCCTCGGTTTTTGAGAACCAAGGTATCAATCCAGTAGGAGACTACACGCAAGTCACCTAGTACCTACACAAACAATCAAGAACCTCGCAACCAACACGATAAAGGGGTTGTCAATCCCTTCACGGTCACTTACAAAAGTGAGATCTGATAAAGATAATAAGATAAATATTTTTGGTATTTCTGTTGTATAGATTGAAAAGTAAAGATTGCAAAATAAAATAAATATTAAACTAGAATTGTAGATCGGAAACTTATATGATATAAAATAGACCCGGGGGCCATAGGTTTCACTAGTGGCTTCTCTCATGATAGCAAGTATTATGGTGGGTGAACAAATTACTGTCGAGCAATTGATAGAAAAGTGCATAGTTATGAGAATATCTAGGCATGATCATGAAATATAGGCATCACGTCCATGTTAAGTAGACCGAAATGATTCTGCATCTACAATTATTACTCCACACATCGACCACTATCCAGCATGCATCTAGAGTATTAAGTTCATAAGAACAGAGTAATGCTTTAGGCAAGATGACATGATGTAGAGGGATAAACTCAAGCAATATGATATAAACCCCATCTTTTTATCCTCGATGGCAACAATACAATACGTGCCTTGCTACCCCTACTGTCACTGGGAAAGGACACCACAAGATTGAACCCAAAGTTAAGCAATTCTCCCATTGCAAGAAAGATCAATCTAGTAGGCCAGACTAAACCGATAATTCGAAGAGACATGCAAAGATATCAAATCATGCATATAAGAATTCAGAGAAGAACCAATATTGTTCATAGATAAACTTGATCATAAATCCACAATTCATCAGATCTCGGCGAACACACCGCAAAAGAATATTACATTGAATAGATCCCCAAGAACATCGAGGAGAACTTTGTATTGAAGATCAAAGAGAGACAAGAAGCCATCTAGCAAATAACTATGGACCCGAAGGTCTATGGTAAACTACTCACACATCATCGGAGAGGCTATGGTGTTGATGCAGAAGCCCTCCGTGATCGATTCCCCCTCCGGCAGATCGCCGGAAAAGGTCCCCAGATGGGATCTCACGGGTACAGAAGGTTGCGGCGGTAGAAAAGTGGTTTTGTTGCTCCCCTGGATGTTTTTAGGGTATAAGAGTATATATAGGCGAAAGAAGTACGTCGGTGGAGCTCCATGGGGCCCACGAGGGTGGGGGCGCGCCCCCTGCCTTATGGAAGCTTCGCAGACTTCAAGACTTGTACTCCAAGTCTCATGGGTTGCGTTTGTTCCAAGAAAGATCCTCACGAAGGTTTCATTTTTGGATTCTGTTTGATATTCCTTTTCTACGAAGTATTGAAATAGGCAAAAAAACAGAAACTGGCACTGGGCCTCCGGTTAATAGGTTAGTCCCAAAAATAATATAAAAGTGCATATTAAATCCCATTAAACATCCAAAATAGATAATATAATAGCATGGAACAATAAAAAATTATAGATACGTTGGAGACGTATCAGCATCCCCAAGCTTAATTCCTGCTCGTCCTCGAGTAGGTAAATGATAAAAGCAGAATTTTTGATGTGGAATGCTTCCTAACATAATTTTCAATGTAATTTTCTTTATTGTGGCATGATTATTCAGATCCAAAAGATTCAAGACGAAAGTTTAATATTGACATAAAAATAATAATACTTCAAGCATACTAACCAAGCAATTATGTCTTCTCAAAATAACATAGACAAAGAAAGCTCATCCCTACAAAATCATATGGTTTGGCCATGCTTCATTTTCGTCACACAAAATGCTCCTATCATGCACAAACCCGATAAGAAGCCAAGCAATTGTTTCATACTTTAGTATTCTCAAACTTTTTCAACTTTCATGCAATACATGAGCGCGAGCCATGGACATAGCAATATAGGTGGAATAGAATATGATGATGGAGGTTGTGTGCAGAAGACAAAAAAGGAAGAAAGTCTCACATCGATGTGGCTAATCAACGGGCTATGGAGATGACCATCAATTGATGTCAATGCGAGGAGTAGGGATTGCCATGCAATGGATGCACTAGAGCTATAAATGTATGAAAGGTCAACAAAAGAAACTAAGTGGGTGTGCATCCAACTTGCTTGCTCACGAAGACCTAGGGCATTTTGAGGAAGCCCATTGTTGGAATATACAATCCAAGTTCTATAATGAAAATTCCCACTAGTATATGAAAGTGGCAAAATAAGAGACTCTCTATTATGAAGATCATGGTGCTACTTTGAAGCACAAGTGTGGAAAAAGGATAGTAACATTGTCCCTTCTCTCTTTTTCTCTCATTTTTTGGGCCTTCTCTTTTTTTGGCCTTTCTTTTTTTATTTCCTCACACGGGACAATGCTCTAATAATGAAAATCATCACACTTCTCTTTATTTACAACTCAAAAATTACAACTCGATACTAGAACAAAATATGACTCTATATGAATGCCTCCGGCGGTGTACCGGGATGTGCAATGATTCAAGAGTGACATGTATAAAAAAATTATGAGCGGTGGCTTTGCCACAAATACAATGTCAACTACATGATCATGCAAGGCAATATGACAATCATGAAGCGTGTCATGATAAATGGTACGGTGGAAAGTTGCATGGCAATATATCTCAGAATGGCTATGGAAATGCCATAATAGGTAGGTATGGTGGCTGTTTTGAGGAAGATATAAGGAGGCTTATGTGTGATAGAGCGTATCATATCACGGGGTTTGGATGCACCGGCGAAGTTTGCACCAACTCTCGAGGTGAGAAAGGGCAATGCACGGTACCGAAGAGGCTAGCAATGATGGAAGGGTGAGAGTGCGTATAATCCATGGACTCAACATTAGTCATAAAGAACTCACATACTTATTGCAAAAATCTACAAGTCATCAAAAACCAAGCACTACGTGCATGCTCCTAGGGGGATAGATTGGTAAGAGAAGACCATCGCTCGTCCTCGACCGCCACTCATAAGGAGGAAAATCAAAGAAACACCTCATGCTTCAAATTTGTTACACAACGGTTACGATATGTGCATGCTACGGGACTTGCAAACCTCAACACAAGTATTTCTCAAATTCACAAATACTCAACTAGCATGAGTCTAATATTACCATATTTATATCTCAAAATAATCATCAAGTATCAAACTTCTCATAGTATTCAATGCACTCTATATGAAAGTTTTTATTATACCCATCTTGGATGCCTATCATATTAGGACTAATTTCATAACCAAAGCAAATTACCATGATGTTCTAAGAGAATCTCAAAATAATATAAGTGAAGCATGAGAGATCAATAATTTCTATAAAATAAAAACACCACCGTGCTCTAAAAAGATATAAGCGAAGCACTAGAGAAAAATTATCTAGCTCAAAAGATATAAGTAAAGCACATAGAGTATTCTAATAAATTCCGATTCATGTGTGTCTCCCCCAAAAGGTGTGCACAGCAAGGATGATTGTGGTAAACTAAAAAGCAAAGACTGAAATCATACAAGATGCTCCAAGCAAAACACATATTATGTGCTGAATAAAAATATAGCCTCAAGTAAAGTTACCGATAGACGAAGACGAAAGAGGCGATGCCTTCCGAGGCACCCCCAAGATTAGGCTTTTGGTTGTCCTTGAATTTTACCTTGGGGTGCCATGGGCATCCCCAAGCTTAGGCTCTTACCACTCCTTGTTCCAAAATCCATCAAATCTTTACCCAAAAACTTGAAAACTTCACAACACAAAACTCAACAGAAAATCTCATGAGCTCTGCTAGTATAAGAAAACAAACCACCACTTTAAGGTACTGTAATGAACTCATTCTTTATTTATATTGGTGTTAAACCTACTATATTTCAACTTCTCTATGGTTCATACCCCCCGATACTAGCCATAGATTCATCAAAATAAGCAAACAACACACGAAAAACAGAATATGTCAAAAACAGAACAATCTGTAGCAATCTAGAGGTTTCGAATAATTCGGCAACTCCAAAAATTCTGAAAAATTAGTATGACCTAAATAATTTGTATATTGATCTATTGCAGTTGGAATTGGTATTTTATCGCTCTCTGGTAAAAACGAAAATTATTCTCGTGAGCGCATACTTTCTGTTTTTTCAGCAAGATCAAACAACAATCACCCAAGAAGATCCTAAAGGCTTTACTTGGCACAAACACTAATTAAAACATAAAACACACAATCATAACAGAGTATAGATGACTTATTTATTACTAAACAGGAACAAAAAGCAAGGAACAAAAATAAAATTGGGTTGCCTCCCAACAAGCGCTATCGTTTAACGCCCCTAGCTAAGCATAAAAGCAAGAATAGATCTAGGTATTGCCATCTTTGGTATGCAATCCATAAGTGGCTCTCATAATAGATTCATAAGGTAATTTAATTTTCTTTATAGGAAAGTGTTCCATGCCTTTCCTTAACGGAAATTGGAATCGAATATTTCCTTCTTTCATGTCAATAATTGCACCAATCGTTCTAAGAAAAGGTCTACCAAGAATAATAGGACATGTAGGATTGCAATCTTTATCAAGAACAATGAAATCTACGGGCACATAATTCCTATTTGCAAAAATAATAACATCATTAATTCTTCCCATAGGTTTCTTAATGGTGGAATTATTGGGGAACGCAGTAATTTCAAAAAAAATCTACGCACACGCAAAATCTATCATGGTTATGCAAAGCAACGAGAGGGGAAGAGTGTTGTCCACGTACCCTCGTAAACCGTAAGCGGAAGCGTTATGACAACGCGGTTGATGTAGTCATATGTCTTCACGATCCGACTGATCCTAGCACCGAAAGTACGGCACCTCCGTGATCTACACACGTTCGGCTCGGTGACGTCCCATGAACTCTCAATCCAGCTGAGTGTCGAGGGAGAGTTTTGTCAGCATGACGGCGTGATGACGGTGATGATGAAACTACTGGCGCAGGGCTTCGCCTAAGCACTACGACGATATGACCGAGGTGGATTATGGTGGAGGGGGGCACCGCACACGGCTAAGGGATCAATGATCAACTTGTGTGCTCTAGGGTGCCCCCTGCCACTATATATAAAGGAGCAAGGGGGGAGGCCGGCCGGCCCTTGGGGCGTGCCAAGGAGGGGAGGAGTCCTCCTCCTAGTAAGAGTAAGACTCCCTCTTTCCTAGTCCAACTAGGAGGAGGAAGGGGGAAGGAAGGAGAGGAGAAGGAAGAAGGAAAGGGGGCGCCGGCCTTCTCTCTCCACTAAGGCCCATGTGGCCCATTAGTTCCCCGGGGGGGGTGTCGGTGTCAAAACCGGCGGATCTCGGGTAGGGGGTCCCGAACTATGCGTCTAAGGCGGATGGTAACAGGAGGCAGGGGACACGATGTTTTACCCAGGTTCGGGCCCTCTTGATGGAGGTAAAACCCTACGTCCTGCTTGATTAATATTAATGATATGGGTAGTACAAGAGTAGATCTACCATGATATCAGAGAGGCTAAACCCTAGAAGCTAGCCTATGGTATGATTGTATGTTGTCCTACGGACTAAAACCCCCAGGTTTATATAGACACCGGAGAGGGCTAGGGTTACACAAGGTCGGTAACAAAGGAGGAGATATACATATCCGTATTGCCTAGCTTGTCTTCCACGCCAAGTAGAGTCCCATCCGGACACGAGACGAAATCTTCAATCTTGTATCTTCATAGTCCAGCAGTCCGGCCAAAGGATATAGTCTGGCTGTCCGGAGACCCCCTAATCCAGGACTCCCTCAGTAGCCCCCAAACCAGGCTTCAATGATGATGAGTTCGGCGCGCAGTGTTGTCTTCGACATTGCAAGGCGGGTTCTTCTCCAACTTTCAAGTGTTCGTAAGCAGTGTCCGGCTCCATAAATGTTGAACCTCTTGGCTTCTGTGCCCAATAAGGGCTATCTCCCACGCGTCGAATGAATACGAGGCGCCAGGGCATTTTTACATTCGCCCCCCTAGCCAGATAAATAAATTGTCTATTAAAAGGATGGGGATTCTTAGATCCAATCCATATCATCCTCCCCCAGCGAGAATTCATCAGAGCGTGCTTCGGAAAGATCCATTCCAGCATGGCCAACCTCCGCAGCTCCTCCTCCCGCCCCCGTAGCCCTAAGCCCGGTGATTGGGAGAGGTGTTCAGTACCACACAATTGATTAGTCGAGCTGCAGACTAAGGGATTTCTCCCTCCGGCGTACATGGTGCCCGTTCAAGCCGCGCTCACCACCTACAATGGCGGGGAGCAAGCGGAGAACTTTCCCTGTCCCTCCATGGGGGAACGGGTTTGCCTTGTTCCTTACTTACTAAGGGGACTCGGATTTCCAATTCATCCATTCCTCCGGGGGCTCCTGGAGTTCTACGGCCTCCAATTATACAATCTCACCCCTGCCTCCATCCTACACATCGCCGGCTATGTTGCTCTCTGCGAGTTGTTCCTAGGCCGCGAGGCTCACTTCGAGCTGTGGAAAAGGCTATTCTGCCTTGTCCCTCGCACACAGAGGGAATCACTTTATCAAGTGGGTGGAGCCGAAATATGGCGCATCGCCGATACTGGATACCTGTCCGGTACCCCAAAGAAGTCGTCCAAAGACTGGCCTTCGGAATGGTTTTATATGGAGGACGTCCCCTTTCCGGACCCTGTTCGGCGGGGTCTACTCGAGTTCAACAATGCTCCTCTGAAGAAGCACCGAAGTTGGCACCCGTGGAGCCCCCAGACAGAAGACAATGGAGAAGTCCTCTATCTGATGAACCGGATCAAAGCACTAGCTCGATCCGGATTGACAATAATTGAAGTTATGTTGATTTGCATAATGCGGGGAGTTCAGCCACTCCAATATCGTGGGCACCCCTTGTGGTGTTATAACGGGGCGGATGACACCACCCGCTACGGGCGTAAGAGTCCGGACAATGCTGCCGCTCTAGCAAAGATTCTATCCGAACTATTCAAGGGCGAGGAAGAGGAGTTCACCCGCATCAAGCCACGGGATGGATTCTCTATGTACAATCCTCCAAGCTGGGTAAGTTATATTTCCCTGCTCCCATTTTTCCCGGATTCTTAGTCATAAGTATTCACCTTGCCACCTTGTGGCAGGAACTGCGAAAAGCCATAAAGCAGGACAGCAGCCCTTCTCCACAACCAGAGGACCCTGACTGGGCCATCGATTCTGGACTCGAAGAAGATCCGGTTATCTCCGTGGAACGGATAGACCAGCAGTTCTATCAGTTAAGCTGCAACGATGCCCCGGTGGCCATTACGGCCGACTATCCCGGACTGCTCTCTGCATTGCAGGTAAGAAAAATCAAAAAGTCCCAACTCCAAAACTAGGATCCCCTTTTAGGCACTTCACCCACCATATACACATGGCATCTTTTACAGGGAAGGCATTCGGGACGCCTTGCCGAACCCGCGGCAACTCACCAACAAGAGGTGCCGAGGCCGGGTAGGCCAAAAAGGAAGGCGGTCAGGACGGAGACGCCGGCGCAAAGGTATAGGAAAAACCCCGCTCTGTGGTTGTCGTCTTTCTAAAAATGTAATGACGCCCGCGTTTCTTTAACAGAAAGAACGCTCGCCAGAATATGTCCGGCGATGCTGCCAATCAAGCTTCCACCAGTCGGGCGCCAGGACCGGACATAGAGGCGGAAGGCGATATGGGGCAGGCGCCGGATAATCCCCCGACAGAGGATGCAGATAGATTGTCCGCTACAAACTCAGAAGTGGAAAGCACCATGAATCATAGGCACGTTCGACGCCTTCAATTCTGGAGAGGCGTACCTCCGTGCTGCTCAAGATGGTCTAGCCAGAGCCACAGATCAGTATGTAAAGGATGTACGGGTGAGTAAATCTGACGATTTATATGTATCAGTAGCCCCTGAGACTTGAAACAGTTAGCATAACTGATTTAAGGATCATCTATAATGTGCAGGTTCTTACAGAGAAGAATACTAGGCTGTCCCAGGAGCTGGAGGAATGCAAGACCCAACTGGGGGCCACTCTTGTCGCATTGCAGGAACAGAAAAAACCTCCCGCTGGTAACATTTACTTTAAAGAATGGTGGTTACCATATAGTGTGCGACGTGTCTGTAGATCTAACAATTGATTGTGCAGATGAGTCCGGAGAAAATCCGGGGGACCAGCATGTTATGCGACAGCTAGAGGCTGGTAAACGCGTGCTGAGTAAGGTTATGCTGGAGAAAAACAGTCTCCAAGATGCCAATGTTAAGCTGAGCGTTGAACTAAAAGACGTTCGGGGCCAGCTTGCGGACTCCGAGAAGGAGAATAAGCGGCTTCGGCGCAGCATTTTTAGTAAGTGCTTGAACGAATCCTGCTAAAGGAGTTCGGCGAAGAAGTCGGCTAACAGAGTTATGTCTGTAGGTATGCTGACGGGTCATCCCGCGGAGGAAATGCCTGGGTCTGCGGGTGATCTTCTGTCCGAGCTGTCATATCTGCACGAACAAGTTCGGCAGGTGATGCAAGGTGTTGCCCAGGCTTTGTGGCCATTTGTCTCCTTGCCAGAGGGCGTTGCAGAGCTTACGGAGAAGCTCAAGGGAGCACGGCGGCGCCTCTGATTATGGAAGATATCGTCCTGCCGACAGGGTGCCAGAGAGGCCTGGGCCATGGTGAATACTCGGTATACCAAGGCAGACCCAAATCACATGGCCGAGGTCGGACCTGTGGGGCCCGACGGAAAAGAGATCCCCGTTAGCTTAGTTTATGAGCAAGTAGAATTAGCTGCAAAGTATTCCCAATAGGATTGTAAGCTAGACCGCCTGTTGGATGGTATAGAAGAGGAGTTTAGTCAGTCTGTATGACTATGTAATTAAAGTGACATGTATAATGCCTTATAGCCGGATTGTAGATCATTTGTCGTTGCGGACCTTTTCGCTTCAACCTTCGGGCCCGATAGTCCGAAGTGAATCCGAATACCCGCTCAGTTATATAAGAACCAGGGTATGCATGGAGACCAGGCATAGGGGTCATTAGTGCTTTATCAGACAACTACCCAACTAGTTATGTTATATTACATGGGTAGTAAGAAACATCTTCCAGGGAGAATAGTTCCGTTAAGGGTTCCTTTCCCTGAGTAAGCATGCCCTAAAGTGCATGTCCAGACTGCGATAAGAAACGCAAAAAAAAGCATCTGGGGCAGATATGGACAATAAATAAAAATCATCTTTTGTTCACCGACCGAATATTCCCTTTAAAACGCTAGCTTTCGGTTTCACCCAGTCTAAGGTACACATCCGGCTGACCCGGCAGTAACAATCGCAGAGGTGCTCCCCTTATGCCCTAGCCGAATTAACGGGAACGTAGGGCATAAATACAAGAGCCAGGCAACCCAGCTTGGACAAAACTTAAGTCATATCGATGCATATAATGGTGAAAAAAGGTACATGCGGAAGTAGAACACATGTGTTGGGCATGAAGCCTGGATAAATAATTTAAGCTTCTGTGAAGGAAGCCCCCAGGTATGAAGAGTGCGGCTAGCGCATCTGTAATGTGCAACCAGGGCACAGGGTGACCCTTGAAGGCCTAGAGAAATAAGAAAATAAAGAAAGAAAGGAAAACAAGACAGATAATGTATTTGTGAAAAAATGCACAAAGGGAGGGGACTAACATAGAGTTCGGTGCTAGGCGTAGAATCTTCGGAGCCTGGCCGCATTCCATGGGTTCGGCTCGAGTCGACTAGTCGATGCATCCCGCAGTCGGTACGCTCCACCGGTCAGAACTTGGTCAATAATGAAGGGACCTTCCCATTTGGGCTCGAGCTTGTTCTTTTTATTATCCGGCAGGCGTAGAACTAGTTCACCAACGTTATAAGTTTTGGCCCGTACTTCTCTGTTTTGGTATCTGCGAGCCTGTTGCTGGTAAAATGCGGAACGGGCTTTGGCTATGTCGCGCTCCTCCTCCAAGGTGTCCAGATTGTCCTACCGATCGAGCTCAGCTTCTCTTTCTTCGTACATGCGCACTCTAGGTGAGTCATGAATTATGTCACAGGGCAAGACTGCCTCTGCGCCGTACACCATAAAGAAGGGTGTATATCCGGTACTATGATTCGACGTGGTCCGCAGCCCCCAGAGTACGGAGTCGAGCTCCTCTACCCAGTGTGTGTTAGACTCCGTTAAGGAACGCACTAATCTAGGTTTAATGCCGCTCATTATAAGACTGTTTGCTTGCTCGACTTGACCGTTGGTTTGTGGGTGATAGACTGAGGCATAATCGAGCTTGATGCCCATTTTGCTGCACCAGAGTTTTACCTCGTCAGCCGTGAAGTTCGTGCCATTATCAATGATGATGCTGTGGGGGACGCCATAACGGTGTACAACCCCGGATATGAAATCTATCACTGGTCCGGATTCAGCTGTTTTAACCGGTTTGGCCTCTATCCATTTGGTGAATTTATCCACCATGACCAATAAGTATTTTTTCTTGTGGGTTCCCCCTTTAAGGGGTCCAACCATGTCAAGCCCCCAGACCGCAAAGGGCCATGTAATGGGGATTGTTTGGAGGGCGGTGGGTGGCATGTGGCTTTGATTTGCAAAGAGCTGGCAACCGGCGCAACGTTGGACCAAGTCCTGTGCATCTGCCCGGGCCGTTGGCCAATAGAATCCTGTACGGAAGGCCTTGCTTACAAGAGCCCGGGCTGCGGCGTGATGACCGCCGAGTCCGGCGTGAATTTCTGCCAAAAGATTCTGCCCTTCCTCTTCGGAGATGCACCTTTGAAGGACTCTAGTAGTGCTTTTCTTGTACAATTCTCCCTCATGGACCCTGTAGGCCTTGGATCGCCGCACTATGCAGCGTGCCTCATTTTGGTCCTCCGGAAGTTCCTGTCTAGTTAGGTAGGCCAGGAATGGTTCTGTTCACGGGGCAATAATGGCCATTATTTCATGGGTTGAAGGTGTTATTTCGGTGGCGGAGCCTCCGATTGTGTCAGAGAGTTCGGTATCGGGTATTTTGGCTGGGTCCGAACTGTTGTTACCAGTGTCCCCTTCCCAAGCTACGGATGGCTTGAAGAGCCGCTCCAGAAATATGTTGGGGGGAGCGCATCGCGTTTTGCGCCGATGCGGGCGAGGATATCCGCCGCCTGATTGTTTCCCCGAGCCACATGGTGGAATTTGAGTCCCTCGAACCGAGCTGACATTTTAGGACGGCATTTTGATAGGCCGCCATTTTCGGATCCTTGGTGTAGAAATCTCCGTTTATTTGGGATATTGCGAGGTTTGAATCCCCACACACCTCCAGGCGTTGAATGCCCATGGAGATTGCCATCCGAAGACCATGCAACAAAGCTTCGTATTCGGCTGCATTGTTGGAATTTGTATACAATTTTTGCAGTATGTACCGAACGGTATCTCCGGTTGGGGACGTCAGGACGATGCCAGCCCCTAGACCGGCCAACATTTTAGAACCGTCAAAGTGCATGATCCAATTGGAGTATGCGCCGTACTCTTTAGGGAGTTCGGCCTCCGTCCATTCGGCGACGAAGTCGGCTAGTACTTGCGATTTAATGGCTCGATGAGGTTTGTATGTTATGTCGAATGGGAGGAGCTCAATGGTTTGGCAATCCAGCCCGTAGCATCGCGGTTGTTGATAATATCATTAAGTGGCACTTCCGAGGCTACTGTAATCGAACACTCTTGAAAGTAGTGTCACAGTTTCCGCGATGCCATGAATACCGCATATGCTATTTTTTGGTAATGCGGGTACCGTGATTTGCATGGAGTGAGGATAGTGGATACATAGTATACCGGCTTTTGAAGAGGGAATTTGTGTCCGTCCGCTTCCCGTTCGACAACGAGCACCACGCTTACAACTTGATGAGTTGCCGCAATGTACAACATCATTGGTTCACCGATGTTTGGTGCGACCAGGATTGGGTTGGTTGCGAGAATGGCCTTTATTTCTTCCAATCCGGCTGTGGCCGCGTCCGTCCACTCGAAGTGTTCGGTGCGCCGAAGGAGGCGATAAAGGGGTAAAGCCTTTTCTCCCAAGCGGGAGATAAAGCGGCTTAGAGCCGCCACACATCCAGTTAGCTTCTGGATTTGTTTGAGGTCTGTTGGGGTAGCCAACTATGACAACGCTCGGATTTTGGCCGGATTAGCTTCAATACCTCTACTGGAGACAATGAATCCCAGGAGCTTTCCGGCTGGTACGCCAAAAACGCATTTTTCCAGATTGAGCTTGATGTCATATGTTCGGAGGTTGTCGAATGTGAGCCTCAAGTCGTCTATCAAAGAGTCGACGTGTTTGGTTTTGACGACCACATCGTCTACGTATGCCTCTACTGTTTTGCCGATTTGTTTCTCCAGACATGTCTGAATCATGCGCTGATATGTTGCGCCAACATTTTTGAGCCCAAAAGGCATTGTGTTAAAATAGAAGGGACCGTATGGTGTGATGAATGCCGTTGTGGCTTGGTCGGACTCCGCCATCTTGATTTGGTGGTAACCCGAGTATGCGTCGAGGAAACACAATGACTCATGTCCTGCAGTAGCATCAATGATTTGATCGATGCGCGGGAGGGGGAAGGGATCCTTTGGGCAAGCTTTATTGAGGTCTTTGAAGTCGACACAAAGGCGCCAGGATTTATCCTTCTTTGGTATCATCACTAGGTTTGCTAGCCAGTCCGGGTGTTTTATTTGTTTGATGAATCCGGCCTCCAATAACTTGGCTAGATCCTCTCCCATGGATTGTCTCTTAGGTTCAGAGAAATGCCGAAGAGCTTGCTTGACCGGCTTGAATCCCTTTAGGATATTGAGGCTATGCTCGGCCAGCCTGCGTGGAATTCCTGGCATGTCTGAGGGATGCCAGGCGAATATGTCCCAATTCTCACGCAGGAACTCTCGTAGTGCGGCATCCATAGCGGGGCTTAGCTATGCCCCGATGGAGGCTGTTTTTGTATGGTCCGTTGGGTGGACTTGGAATTTGACTATTTCATCCGCTGGTTTAAAAGAGGTGGACTTGGATCTCTTGTTGAGTATCATGTCGTCTCTGTCCAATGTGGAGTGTAGCGTAGTTAATTCCTCGGCCAAGAGGGCTTCGGATAGTGCCTTGAGGGCCAATGCGGCTGTTTTGTTTTCGGCGCGGAGTGCTGTGTCCGGATCGCTTGCGAGAGTGATGATTCTGTTGGGCCCGGGCATTTTGAGCTTCATGTACCTGTAATGGGGTACGGCTTGGAAGATTGTGAATGCCTCCCGTCCTAAAAGAGCGTGATAACCACTGCTGAACGGGGCCACTTGGAATGTAATTTCTTCGGACCTGTAATTATCCCGCGTGCCGAATACCACATCTAGTGTGATTTTCCCAGCACAGCGTGCTTCCGACTGGGGATAATTCCTCTAAAGAATGTGCTACTTTGCTCGATGCGGTTCCAGTCTATTTCCATCTTTTGAAGGGTTTCCTCATAGATGAGGTTTAGTCCGCTGCCGCCGTCCATGAGTACTTTGGTGAGTCGAAAGCCGTCCATGATTGGACTGAGGACCAGTGCGGCTGGTGCTCGGGCTGTTCAGAATTTCGGTTCATCACTGGCATTGAAGGTAATAGCCGTGTCACTCCATGGATTTGTTGCTGCTACGTGGCAGATTTCGGCCATGCTGCGGAGTGTTCGCTTGCGCCTGTTATTTGACGCAAAGGTCTCGAACACTGTTAACACCGTATTGTTATCCATTGGATGGTGCTCCGTGGTATGTGGGATAAGAAGATCCTCACCACTTTTGGCCACCTGCTGGAGTATCCAACATGCTCTAAGGCGTGCGTTGGTATTGTATCCGCTGTACTATGAATTTTGCAGGGTCCGTTGAGCCATCCTTCCAGTACGCTTCCCTACCCTGTAGAGGGTTTTTGCTTTTTGGTAATTGACCCGGGTGTATTGTGATAATGCACCCTTTTGTTTCGGACTGGGTTTGTATTCAGGGCCGGATTATCCCAAAAGTTTACTTCGGTTTTCCAGGCACTTTCCATCGCACAGTACTTTCGTACTATGGACGCCAAGTCAGCGAAGCGTGTTATCTCACGGCGATTTATGGCATTAAGGATTCCCTTGTTCGTGCAATTATTGCAGAAAAATAGGATTGCGTCTTCCTCGCGATAGTCCTTAACCTTGTTCATCACAAGGAGGAATCTGGCCCAATAGTGATGTACTGTTTCCTGGGGCTCTTGCCTGATGTGGGAAAGATCGCTTATGTTTGGGTGGGTGGTGGGTGGAATTGAATCCGAACCCTCACCTGATCTGGGATCCAGGGGCCGAGGAATTCCAATTTTGAAAGTTCCAGTTCCGGGGTGTGACCCAATAATCCTGGCCCGCTGCCTGACTCTAAGTTCAGGGATTGGGTGTTGTCCTCCCGCGAACGGGCGTCCGGCTCGGAGAGCTCGGGAATCCGGACATATTTGGTCCTCAGGATAGAGGAAAGGTCGCCGCATTATTCCTCCACCACTGCAATATGATGGGTGATGGGTGGAGAGTTAATCTCCCTTTGATCGGGTTTAAGCCCAATCTGATCATAGTCCGTAGCGACTCCCAAGGCGGCGATGCGATCCAAGAGCTCGTTTAAGGAGGAGAGCTCCATTGGATCCATCTGTTCGGCGAGTGCCGATTTGACGTGGAGGCTGTTTTCGATGACCCGAGAATTCATCGTCGGCGCGGCGGCCGAACAGGCGGTCATGATTAACCCGCCTAGCCAGAGAGTTTGGCCGACAGCCAAAGCTCCCCCAATAGTAGTACCGTCTTTAAAGACGAGATGAGACATCCTTCCTTCTGGCGATGGCACAGAGGAACTCTCAATGAAAGCACCAATGTCGGTGTCAAAACCGGCGGATCTCGGGTAGGGGGTCCCGAACTGTGCGTCTAAGGCGGATGGTAACAGGAGGCAGGGGACACGATGTTTTACCCAGGTTCGGGCCCTCTTGATGGAGGTAAAACCCTACGTCCTGCTCGATTAATATTGATGATATGGGTAGTACAAGAGTAGATCTACCATGAGATCAGAGAGGCTAAACCCTAGAAGCTAGCCTATGGTATGATTGTATGTTGTCCTACGGACTAAAACCCTCCGGTTTATATAGACACCGGAGAGGGCTAGGGTTACACAAGGTCGGTTACAAAGGAGGAGATATACATATCCGTATTGCCTAGCTTGCCTTCCACACCAAGTAGAGTCCCATCCGGACACGAGACGAAGTCTTCAATCTTGTATCTTCATAGTCCAACAGTCCGGCCAAAGGATATAGTCCGGCTGTCCAGAGACCCCCTAATCCAGGACTCCCTCAGGGGGGGTTCCGATAACCCTCCGGCACTCCGGTTTTCTCCGAAATCACCCAGAACACTTCCGGTGTCAGAATATAGACGTCCAATATATCAATCTTTACGTATAGACCATTTCGAGACTCCTCGTCATGTCCATGATCACATCCGAGACTCCGAACTATCTTCGGTACATCAAAACACATAAACTCATAATACTGATCGTCACCAAACGTTAAGCCTGCGGACCCTACGGGTTCGAGAACTATGTAGACATGACCGAGACACGTCTCCAGTCAATAACCTATAGCGGAACCTGGATGTTCATATTGGCTCCCACATATTCTACGAAGATCTTTATCATTCAAACCGCATAACGATATATGTTGTTCCCTTTGTCATCGGTATGTTACTTACCCGAGATTCGATCGTTGGTATCTCAATACCTAGTTCAATCTTGTTACCAGCAAGTCTATTTACTCATTCCGTAATGCTTCATCCCGTAACTAACTCATTATTCACAGTGCTTGCAAGGCTTATAGTGATGTGCATTACCGAGAGGGCCCAGAGATACCTCTCCGATACTCGGAGTGACAAATCCTAATCTCGATCTATGCCAACTCAACAAACACCATCGGAGACACCTGTAGCATCTTTATAGTCATCCAGTTACGTTGTGACGTTTGATAGCACACTAAGTGTTCCTCCGGTATTCGGGAGTTGCATGACCTCATAGTCATAGGAACATGTATAAGTTATGAAGAAAGCAATAGCAAAAAACTAAACGATCATCGTGCTAAGCTAACGGATGGGTCAACTCAATCACATCATTCTCTAATGATGTGATCCCATTAATCAAATGACAACTCATGTCTATGGTTAGGAAACATAACCATCATTGATTCAACGAGCTAGTCAAGTAGAGGCATACTAGTGACATTCTGTTTGTCTATATATTCACACATGTACTAAGTTTCCGGTTAATACAATTCTAGCATGAATAATAAACATTTATCATGATATAAGGAAATATAAATAACAACTTTATTATTGCCTCTAGGGCATATTTTCTTCAGTCTCCCACTTGCACCAGAGTCAATAATCTAGATTACATTGTAATGATTCTAACACCCATGGAGTCTTGGTGTTGATCATGTTTTGCTTGTGAGAGAGGCTTAGTTAAGGGTCTGAATATTCATATCCGTATGTATCTTGCAAATCTCTATGTCTCCCTCCTTGACCTATCGCGGATGGAATTGAAGCATCTCTTGATGTGCTTGGTTCTCTTGTGAAATTTGGATTCCTTTGCCAAGGCAATTGCACCAGTATTGTCATAAAAGATTTTCATTGGACCTGATGCACTAGGTATGACACCCAGATCGAATATGAACTCCTTCATCCAGACTCCTTCATTTGCTGCTTCCGAAGCAGCTATGTACTCCGCTTCACACGTAGATCCCGCCACGACGCTTTGCTTGGAACTGCACCAACTGACAGCTCCACCATTTAATAAAAATATGTATCCGGTTTGTGACTTGAGTCATCCGGATCAGTATCAAAGCTTGCATCGACGTAACTGTTTACGACAAGCTCTTTGTCACCTCCATATACGAGAAACATATCCTTAGTCCTTTTCAGGTATTTCAGGATGTTCTTGACCGCTGTCCAGTGATCCACTCCTGGATTACTTTCATACCTCCCTGCTAAACTAATAGCAAGGCACAGATCAGGTCTGGTACACAGCATTGCATACATGATAGAATGTATGGCTGAAGCATAGGGAATGACTTTCATTTTCTCTCTATCTTCTGCAGTGGTCGGGCATTGAGTCTCATTCAACTTCACACCTTGTAACACAGGCAAGAACCCTTTCTTTGCCTGATCCATTTTGAACTTCTTCAAAATTTTATCAAGGTATGTGCTTTGTGAAAGTCCAATTAAGCGTCTTGATCTATCTCTATAGATCTTGATGCCCAATATATAAGCAGCTTCACCGAGGTCTTTCATTGAAAAATTCTTATTCAAGTATCCTTTTATGCTATTCAGAAATTCAGTATTATTTCCGATAAACAATATGTCATCTACATATAATATCAGAAATGTTACAGAGCTCCCACTCACTTTCTTGTAAATACAAGCTTCTCCAAAAGTCTGTATAAAACCATATGCTTTGATCACACTATAAATGGATCGCTGGATCTTGCACACTTTGTTAGCACCTTTTGGATCGACAAAACCTTCTGGTTGCATCATATACAACTCTTCTTTTAGATATCCATTAAGGATTGCAGTTTTGACATCCATTTGCCAAGTTTCATAATCATAAAATGCGGCAATTGCTAACATGATTCAGACAGACTTAAGCATCGCTACGGGTGAGAAGGTATCATGGTAGTCAACTCCTTGAACTTGTCAAAAACCTTTTGCAACAAGTCGAGCTTTGTAGACAGTAACATTACCGTCAGCGTCAGTCTACTTCTTGAAGATCCATTTATTCTCTATGGCCTACCGATCAACGGGCAAATCAACCGAAGTCCACACTTTGTTCTCATACATGGATCCCATGTCATATTTCATGGCCTCAAGACATTTTGTGGAATCGGGGCTCATCATCGCTTCCTATAGTTCGTAGGTTCGTCATGGTCAAGTAACATGACCTCCAGAACAGGATTACCGTACCACTCTGGTGTGGATCTTACTCTGGTTGACCTACGAGGTTCGGTAGTAACTTGATCAGAAGTTTCATGATCATCATCATTAGCTTCCTCACTTACTGGTGTAGGAATCACTGGAACTGATTTCAGTGATGAACTACTTTCCAATAAGGGAGCAGGTACAATTACCTCATCAAGTTCTATTTTCCTCACACTCACTTCTTTCGAGAGAAACTCCTTCTCTAGAAAGGATCCATTCTTAGCAACGAATATCTTGCCTTCAGATCTGTGATAGAAGGTGTACCCAACAGTATCCTTTGGGTATCCTATGAAGACACATTTTTCCAATTTGGGTTCGAGCTTATCAGGTTGAAGCTTTTTCACATAAGCATCGCACGCCAAACTTTAAGAAACGACAACTTGGGTTTCTTGCCAAACCACAGTTCATAAGGTGTCATCTCAACGGATTTAGATGGTGCCCTATTTAACGTGAATGCAGTTGTCTCTAAAGCATAACCCAAAAAGATAGCGGTAAATCAGTAAGAGACATCATAGATCGCACCATATCTAGTAAAGTACGATTACGACATTCAGACACACCATTACGCTGTGGTGTTCCAGGTGGCGTGAGTTGCGAAACTATTCGCATTGTTTCAAATGAAGACCAAACTCGTAACTCAAATATTCTCCTCCACGATTAGATCGTAGAAACTTTATTTTCTTGTTACGATGATTTTCCACTTCACTATGAAATTCTTTGAACTTTTCATATGTTTCAGACTTATGTTTCATTAAGTAGATATACCCATATCTGATCAAATCATCTGTGAAGGTGAGAAAATAACGATATCCGCCGCGAGCCTCAATCTTCATTGGACCACATACATTAGTATGTATGATTTCCAATAACTTTGTTGCTTGCTCCATTGTTCCGGAGAACAGAGTTTTAGTCATCTTGCCCATGAGGCATGGTTCGCAAGTACCAAGTGATTCATAATCAAGTGATTCCAAAAGTCCATCAGAATGGAGTTTCTTCATGCACTTTACACCAATATGACCCAAACGGGAGTGCCACAAATAATTTGCACTATCATTATCTACTCTACATCTTTTGGCTTCAATACTATGAACATGTGTATCACTACTATCAAGATTTAGTAAAAATAGACCACTCATCAAGGGTGCATGACCATAAAAGATATTACTCATATAAATAGAACAACCATTATTCTCTGATTTAAATGAATAACCGCCTCGCATCAAACAAGATCCAGATATAATGTTCATGCTCAACGCTGGCACCAAATAACAATTATTTAGGTCTAAAACTAATCCGGAAGGTAGATGTAGAGGTAGCGTGCCGACGGTGATCACATCGACTTTGGAACCATTTCCCACGCGCATCGTCCACCTCGTCCTTAGCTAATCTTCGCTTAATCCATAGCCCCTGTTTCGAGTTGCAAATATTAGCAACAGAACCAATATCAAATACCCAGGCGCTACTGTGAGCATTAGTAAGGTACACATCAATAATATGTATAACAAATATACCTTTCACTTTGCCATCCTTCTTCTCCGCCAAATACTTGGGGCAGTTCCGCTTCTAGTGACCAGTCCCTTTGCAGTAGAAGCACTCAGTCTCAGGCTTAGGTCCAGACTTGGGTTTCTTCACTTGAGCAGCAACTGGCTTGATATTCTTCTTGAAGTTCCCCTTCTTCCCTTTACCCTTTTTCTTGAAACTGGTGGTCTTGTTGACCATCAACACTTGATGCTCCTTCTTGATTTCTACCTCCGTAGCCTTTAGCATTGCGAAGAGCTCGGGAATAGTCTTATCCATCCCTTGCATATTATAGTTCATCACAAAGCTCTTGTAGCTTGGTGGCAGTGATTGAAGAACTCTGTCAATAACACTATCATCAGGAAGATTAACTCCCAGCTGAGTCAAGTGGTTGTGGTACCCAGACATTCTGAGTATATGTTCACTGACAGAACTATTCTCCTCCATTTTGCAGCTGTAGAACTTACTGGAGACTTCATGTCTCTCAATCTGGGCATTTGCTTGAAATATTAACTTCAACTCCTGGAACATCTCATATGCTCCATGACGTTCAAAACGTCGTTGAAGTCCCGGTTATAAGCCGTAAAGCATGGCACACTAAACTATCGAGTAGTCATCAGCTTTGCTCTGCCATGTGTCCACAACATCTAGCGTTGCTCCTGCAGTGGGTTTGTCACCTAGCGGTGCTCCCAAGCCGTAATTCGTCAGTGCAGTAATGAGGATAATCCTCAAGTTATGGACCCAGTCCGTGTAGTTGCTACCATCATCTTTCAACTTAGCTTTCTCTAGGAACACATTAAAATTCAACGGAACAACAACACGGGCCATCTATCTACAACAACATAGACATGCAAAATACTATCAGGTACTAAGTTCATGATAAATTAAAGTTCAATTAATCAAATTACTTAAGAACTCCCACTTAGATAGACATCTCTCTAATCATCTAAGTGATCACGTGATCCATATCAACTAAACCATGTCCGATCATCACGTGAGATGGAGTAGTTTTCAATGGTGAACATCACTGTGTTGATCATATCTACTATATGATTCACGCTCGACCTTTCGGTCTCAGTGTTCCGAGGCCATATCTGCATATGCTAGGCTCGTCAAGTTTAACCCGAGTATTCTGCATGTGCAAAACTGGCTTGCACCCGTTGTATGTGAACGTAGAGCTTATCACACCCGATCATCATGTGGTGTCTTGGCACGATGAACTGTAGCAATGGTGCATACTCAGGGAGAACACTTATAGCTTGAAATTTAGTGAGAGACCATCTTATAATGCTACTGTCGAACTAAGAAAAATAAGATGCATAAAGGATAAACATCACATGCAATCAATATAAGTGATATGATATGGCCATCATCATCTTGTGCTTTTGATCTTCATATCCAAAGCAATGTCATGATCACCATCGTCACTGGCTTGACACCTTGATCTCAATCGAAGCATCGTTGTCGTCTCGCCAACTATTGCTTCTACCAATATCACTACCGCTTAGTGATAAAGTAAAGCAATTACATGGCGATTGCATTTCATACAATAAAGCGACAACCATATGGCTCCTGTCAGTTGCCGATAACTGTGTTACAAAACATGATCATCTCATACAATAAAATTTAGCATCATGTCTTGACCCTATCACATCACAACATGCCCTGCAAAAACAAGTTAGACGTCCTCTACTTTGTTGTTGCAAGTTTTACGTGGCTGCTACGGGCCGAGCAAGAACCGTTCTTACCTACGCATCAAAAACCACAATGCGGTATAGTGATTGATTTTCGATCTTCAGAAAGAACCATGTTCATTGAATCCGATTCAACTAAAGTTGGAGAAACTGACACCCACTAGCCACATGTGTGCGAAGCACGTCGATAGAACCAGTCTCGCGTAAGCGTACACGTAATGACGGTCTGGGCCGCTTCATCCAACAATACCGCCGAATCAAGAATCAACTAGTGACGACAAGCAATATGTATATACCCATGCTCACAACTCCTTTGTGTTCTACTTGTGCATATAACATCTACGCATAGACTTGGCTCGGATGCCACTGTTGGGGAATGCAGCAATTTCAAAAAAAATCCTACGCACACGCAAAATCTATCATGGTGATGCAAAGCAACGAGAGGGGAAGAGTGTTTTCCACGTACCCTAGTAGACCGTAAGCAGAAGCGTTATGACAATGCGGTTGATGTAGTCGTACATCTTCACGATCCGACCGATCCTAGCACCACAAGTATGGCACCTCCGCGATCTGCACACGTTCGGCTCGGTGACGTCCCACGAACTCTCGATCCAGCTGAGTGTCGAGGGAGAGCTTCGTCAGCACGAGGGCGTGTCGATGGTGATGATGAAACTACCGGCGCAGGGCTTCGCCTAAGCACTACGCCGATATGACCGAGGTGGATTATGGTGGAGGGGGGCACCGCACACGGCTAAGGGATCAATGATCATCTTGTGTGTTCTAGGGTGTCCCCCTGCCCCTGTATATAAAGGAGCAAGGGGGAGGCTGGCTGGCCCTTGGGACGCGCCAAGGAGGGGAGGAGTCCTCCTCCTACTAGGAGTAGGACTCCTCCTTTCCTAGTCCAACTAGGAGGAGGAATGGGGAAGCAAGGATAGGAGAAGGGAGAAGGAAAGGGGGCGCCCCCCCTTCCCTAGTCCAATTCAGACTAGAGGGGGAGGGGCGCGCGGCCCTGCCTTGGCCGACCCTCTCTCTCTCCACTAAGGCCCATGTAGCCCATTAGTTCCCCCCCGGGGGGAGGGTCCGGTAACCCTCCGGCACTCCGGTTTTCTCCGAAATAACCCGGAACACTTCCAGTGTCCGAATATAGCCGTCCAATATATCAATCTTTATGTCTCGACCATTTCGATATTCCTCGTCATGTCCATGATCACATCCGGGACTTCAAACTATCTTAGGTACATCAAAACACATAAACTCATAATACCGATCATCACCGAACGTTAAGCGTGCGGACCCTACGAGTTTGAGAACTATGTAAACATGACCGAGACACGTCTCCGGTCAATAACCAATAGTGGAACCTGGATGTTCATATTGGCTCCCACCTATTCTACGAAGATCTTTATCGGTCAAACCGCATAACGATATATGTCGTTCTCTTTGTCATCGGTATGTTACTTGCCCGAGATTAGATCGTAGGTATCTCAATACCTAGTTCAATCTCGTTACTGGCAAGTCTCTTTACTCGTTCCGTAATGCATCATCACGTAACTAACACATTAGTCACATTGCTTGCAAGGCTTATAGTGATGTGCATTACCGAGAGGGCCCAGAGATTCCTCTCCGATACTCGGAGTGACAAATCCTAATCTTGATCTATGACAATTCAACAAACACCATCGGAGACACCCGTAGCATCTTTATAGTTACCCAGTTACATTGTGACGTTTGATAGCACACTAAGTGTTCCTATGGTATTCGGGAGTTGCATGATCTCATGGTCATAGGAACATGTATAAGTTATGAAGAAAGCAATAGCAACAAACTAAACGATCATCGTGCTAAGATAACAGATGGGTCAAGTCAATCACATCATTCTCTAATGATGTGATCCCATTAATCAAATGACAACTCATATCTATGGTTAGGAAACACAACCATCATTGATTCAACGAGCTAGTCAAGTAGAGGCATACTAGCGACATTCTGTTTGTCTATGTATTCACACATGTACTAAGTTTCCGGTTAATACATTTCTAGCATGAATAATAAACATTTATCATGATATAAGGAAATATAAATAACAACTTTATTATTGCCTCTAGGGCATATTTCCTTCAGGAATCTGCAAGGTGCAAATTTAAAGAACAATCATCAAATTCACGGAAACCTAACACATCACACAATGTTTTTGGAATCATGGAAACACTAGCACCCAAATCACATAAAGCATAGCATTCATGATCTTTCATCTTAATATTAATAGTAGGTTCCCACTCATCATAAAGTTTTCTAGGGATAGAAACTTCTAGTTCAAGTTTTTCTTCATAAGATTGCATTAAAACATCAACGATATGTTTAGTAAAAGCTTTATTTTGACCATAAGCATGAGGAGAATTTAACACGGATTGCAACAAGGAAATACAATCAATCAAAGAGCAATTATCATAATTAAATTCCTTGAAATCCAAAATAGTGGGTTCATTGCTATGTAAAGTTTTGACCTCTTCAATCCCACTTTTATTAATTTTAGCATCAAGATCTAAAAACTCCGAATCATTGGAATGCCCTTTAACTAAAGTTGACTCATCTCCAGTCCCATCTTTATAAAGATTCATATTGGAAACAAAGATTTAATAGGAGACACATCATTATTATCATGAAAACTAGAAGAAAACGCTTTCACAAAGCAATCTTATTTAGCACGCATCCTAGCAATTCTTTCTTTGCACTCATCAATGGAAATTCTCATGGCCTTGAGAGACTCATTGATATCATGCTTAGGTGGAACAGATCTAAGTTTCAAAGAATCAACATCAAGAGAAATTCTATCCACGTTCCTAGCCAACTCATCAATTTTAAGAAATTTTTCTTCAATCAAAGCATTGAAATTCTTTTGTGAATTCATAAATTCTTTAACACTAGTCTCAAAATCAGAGGGCATCTTATTAAAATTTCCATAAGTGTTCTTGTAGGAATTACCATAATTATTAGAGGAGTTACTAGGGAACGGCCTAGAATTAAAGTTTCCTCTATAAGCGTTGTTACCAAAATTGTTCCTACCAACAAAATTCACATCCATAGATTCATTATTATTCTCAATCAAAGTGGACAAAGGCATATCATTAGGATCAGAAGAAACACTCTTATTAGCAAACAATTTCATAAGTTCATCCATCTTTCCACTCAAAACATTAATCTCAACAATCGCATGAACATTTTTACTAGTGGATCTTTCAGTATGCCATTGAGAATAATTAACCATAATATTGTCTAGGAGTTTAGTAGCTTCTCCTAAAGTGATTTCCATAAAAGTGCCTCCCACGGCCGAATCTAAAAGATTTCTAGAAGCAAAATTCAATCAAGCATAAAGTTTTGTATAATCATCCATAAATTCAAACCATGTGTAGGGCAATTACGTATCATTAATTTCATCCTCTCCCAAGCTTGTGCAACATGCTCATGATCAAGTTGCTTAAAATTCATAATATCGTTTTTAAGAGAGATGATCTTAGCGGGAGGAAAATACTTAGAGATAAAAGCATCTTTGCACTTATTCCATGAATTAATACTATTTTTAGGCAAAGAAGAGAACCAAGTTTTAGCACAATCTCTAAGAGAAAACAGAAATAGCTTCAATTTAACAATATCATTATCCACATCTTTCTTCTTTTGCATATCACACAAATCAACAAAGTTGTTTAGATGGGTAGCGACATCTTCACTAGGAAGGCCAGAAAATTGATATTCCATGAGAAAATTCAACAAAGCAGCACTAATTTCACAAGATTCAGCATCAGTAATTGGAGCAATCGGAGTGCTAATAAAATCATTGTTGTTGGTATTGGAAAAGACACATAATTTAGTATTATCTTGAGCCATCGTGACAAACAATCAATCCAATGCACAATCACACAAGAAGCAAGCAGAAAGAGGCGAACGGAAAAAGGGGCGAATAAAACGGCAAGGGTGAAGTGGGGGAAAGGAAAACGAGAGGAAAATGACAAATAATGTAATGCGAGGGAGAAGAGTTTTTGATGGGTACTTGGTATGTCTTGACTTGTGTGTAGATCTCCCCTGCAACGGCGCCAGAAATCCTTCTTACTACCTCTTGAGCATGCATTGGTTTTCCCTTGAAGAGGAAAGGGTGATGCAATAAAGTAGCGTAAGTATTTTCCCTCGGTTTTTGAGAACCAAGGTATCAATCTAGTAGGAGACTACACGCAAGTCACCTAGTACCTGCACAAATAATCAAGAACCTCGCAACCAACGCGATAAAGGGGTTGTCAATCCCTTCACAGCCACTTACAAAAGTGAGATCTGATAAAGATAATAAGATAAATATTTTTGGTATTTCTGTTGTATAGATTGAAAAGTAAAGATTGCAAAATAAAATAAATAGTAAACTAGAATTGTAGATCGGAAACTTATATGATATAAAATAGACCCGGGGGCCATAGGTTTCACTAGTGGCTTCTCTCATGATAGCAAGTATTATGGTGGGTGAACAAATTACTGCCGAGCAATTGATAGAAAAGCGCATAGTTATGAGAATATCTAGGCATGATTATTAAATATAGGCATCACGTCCGTGTTAAGTAGACTGAAACGATTATGCATCTACTACTATTACTCCACACATCGTCCGCTATTCAGCATGCATCTAGAGTATTAAGTTCATAAGAACAGAGTAATGCTTTAGGCAATATGACATGATGTAGAGGGATAAATTCAAGCAATATGACATAAACCCCATCTTTTTATCCTCGATGGCAACAATACAATACGTGCCTTGCTGCCCCTACTATCACTGGGAAAGGACACCGCAAGATTGAACCCAAAGCTAAGCACTTCTCCCATTGTAAGAAAGATCAATCTAGTAGGCCAGACTAAACCGATAATTCAAAGAGACTTGAAAAGATATCAAATCATGCATATAAGAATTTAGAGAAGAACCAAATATTGTTCATAGATAAACTTGATCATAAATCCACAATTCATCGGATCTCGGCAAACACACCGCAAAAGAATATTACATCGAATAGATCTCCAAGAACATCGAGGAGAACTTTGTATTGAAGATCAAAGAGAGAGAAGAAGCCATCTAGCTAATAACTATGGACCCAAAGGTATGTGGTAAACTACTCACACATCATCGGAGAGGCTATGGTGTTGATGTAGAAGCCCTCCGTGATCGCTTCCCCCTCCGGCAGATCGCCGAAAAAGGTCCCCAGATGGGATCTCACGGGTACAGAAGATTGCGGCGGTGGAAAAGTGGTTTTGTGGCTCCCCTGGATGTTTTTAGGGTATAAGAGTATATATAGGTGAAAGAAGTATGTCGGTGGAGCTCCATGGGGCCCATGAGGGTGGGGGCGCGCCTACCCCCTGGGTGCGCCCCCTTGCCTCGTGGAAGCTTCACGGACTTCCAGACTTATACTCCAAGTCTCCTGGGTTGCGTTTGTTCCAAGAAAGATCCTCGTGAAGGTTCCGTTCCATTTGGATTCCCTTTGATGTTCCTTTTCTGCGAAACACTCAAAAAGGCAAAAAAACAGAAACTGACACTGGGCCTCCGGTTAATAGGTTAGTCCCAAAAATAATATAAAAGTGCATATTAAAGCCCATTAAACATCCAAAACAGATAATATAATAGCATGGAATAATAAAAAAATTATAGATACATTGGAGACGTATCAGGCTCTCCTTCCCCGCCGACACTTCCCTTGCGCCCGCCGACGAGTGCCATTGGGCAAAGCCCTTGTGGTGTTGGTGGCAGCGGGGATCTCCTCCCCAGGCGTGCGGGATGGGGCGCGGGGCCTCCTCTCTTCTGCATGGTGGGGCGTCGCGGCGTCCCCTTCCCATGACGTGCTCGCCGGTGGGAAACCCCATGGCGCGGTGGCTCTGATAAGCCCTGGAGTGGGCGTCGGCCTTGGTGGCAGATATGAGAATTTATGCCTAGATCTGATCAGGGATGGAGGCCGTTGGGTTGGGGGTAGTCGACGACCCCGCGGGACACTGGTGGTGATGCAACTGGCGGCCTAGTTGCGCCGGTGAGGCATGGTAGGTGTGCCAGGCGCACTGGCCTGGACGCGCTTGGTGTTGTGGTGGTTTGGCCCTAGCAATTGCCGTCCGCCATGGCGTCTTTCTACCAAACGTCGACCACTTCGATCTGGCCGCTGTCATGTTCTGGTCTTCCCCATCACTGATCTATACGGGTTGGCGGATGTCGCCCCTGGATATCTAGACTAGAAAGGCTCCGGTCGTGCACGCTCATATTATCAACCAACACAACTTCGAAAGGGCTTGACATGAAGCTTCACTTTCTTATTAGAGTCATGGGACATTTCTAAGTCAAGATTCCAAAGGCATGATAGAGGTGGAGAAAGCCATGGTGGCTGCGATCGGAGGTTTTGAAGCGTTGGCTGAAAGGTGTACTAGATGCGATGAAGACTGTGTGCTAGGTGTTTGGTGACTTGCAACAGCGGCCTCGGCAAGCAGGGGTGGCAACACTCGGGATTGCAATGGCACTCCTCGAGTATCGAGTCTTGGTTCCTAGGGTGAAACTCCAAGTTCTGGCCTTCATTGGTTGTACCTGGCAATGACCTCGTTGAGTCATTATTTTTGGGTGAACTTGGAATTTCTCTTCTTCTTTTTTGCGGGTGAAATTGGAATTTCTCCACGGTGAAAATTCAAGATCTTCGATTAGGCAACGACAACACTTGTGCATTGTTTCCTTCTTCGAGGCGTTGCTTTTGGAGAACCTCTTTTGTAAGCTGGGTGTTGTCTTTGGTGGTGGTTAGAGTGTTGTTGTTGCTAGTGACTGATCACCATGGTGAGTCTTTTTTTTCTTTTTTGGCTGTGTGTATCCTTGATGTCTCTGGACATGCGCTACATAGGCCTTGTATAATTGATTTCTTCGTGATATTAATATATTTTCTTTCTCGAAAAAAGTGATATATGTTGACTGTGGGCTAAACAACCCAAAATTTGTGGCCAAAAACAACAAAAGGCAAGTCCATTTAGGTCCATGTATTTGGTTTTTTATACACCACATATGAAAAAAAATATTAATGAAAATTCAAACACATGTACCAGACATCTGTATGTATATGTACAACTAGTTTTAGATTTTTTTTGGGTCTAAAATTATTTGTCCAAAAAAAGAGCTATCTGTATGCATACTGATTTTCCGAATAAGAGACATGTAACATGTTTTTCAATGGGTCAACGCCCCATGTACACACAACACACCATGCATATCGCCTTTTCGGATAAGAGACTTTTTTTTTATGAAACTGCTGCTCTCTATTAATTAAGTAGCGATACACTCCGAGACAACCACCGAGCTCACAAACTCGGCTAGAACCCGAAACCAAGTCTTACAAATTTTATTCAAGGAGTCTTCCCTAGTAAAAGTATGTGTGACTTTATTCGCAGTCGGTCGCATCCACTTTTTTTTTCGAGAGTACGCCAATGACGTATCTTAACTTTATAGAAGGGAGAAAGTATAATTACAAGAACCTAGTATGGGTGCGAACACCAACCTAGGTACACCAACACCTTACACCACTGAAACAAACCGAAGGTTCACTCTCTCACAAAATGATCTAAGCCTCCTACTCCAAAACATGCGTCCTTCCAAGCCTGCATCTCGTCGAGGGCCATGTCTATCAGCTGCGTGGCTGATCTTTGTTGTGATTGTCTGTTGAAGACTCTCGCATTCCATTGCTTCCAAATCAGCCAGGAGGTATTGATAACGAAGGAATCAAATCCTCTTCGCACTTTGCCAGAGAAGTTTCTCCTTTGCCCGAGCCACCAGTCTTCCAATGTGCCCACATCTGGGGGAGGCTTATGTTGATATGTAACCTTCCCACACATCCCTGCCACACTTCTCTCACATATACGCAATGCCCAAGGATGTGGTCAACATTATCTTCTTCCTGCAAGCAAAGGTAGCACGGAGATGGCTCGTCCTGCAGTCCATGTCGCGCACTTTTGTCAGAAGTCCACAACTGGTGCTTGGTAGCCAACCATGCAAAGATCTTGCACTTCAACGATACCCAGCTCCTCCATATGCAGCAGTCAGTGGGTGAACTCTCAAGCCCCATGCACGGTCTCTTATAGACGGATCTAGCCGTGTATTTTCCTAAGGGGTCCACCGGCCAATGGAACTCATCACGCGCTTGCTTATCTCTAGGCACAGATGCGATCGCGAGGGACCACCTGCATGTGGGCCATGAACGATAGATCGCCTTCCACGTCTTGTACCCAAGCATTGTCTGTTAGGGCCTGCTCCACCGTCCTCGTGTTCCTGGCGCAGTTGCACACCATGGGAGCGATCAAGGGTGATATCTTGTCCACTTTGAATCCGTGCACCCATCGGTCCTTCCAAAATAGGGTACTTGCCCCATTACCCATGGTGATCTTGACCAGGCTGTCGAAGATCGTTTGAACCTCCTTGTCCTCAGGCATCCTTATCCCTTGCCATCGCCTTTCCGGATCAGTTCGCCGCAGCCATTCCCATCTGACTCTGAGCGCGAGGGCCTGCAGATGCAGGATTTTGATGCCCAACCCTCCATAACAGGTTGGCCTGCAAATCGTGTCCCACGCAACCAGACATTGCCCTCCATTGACCTTTTCCTTTCCCGCCCAAAAGAAGGCCCGGATGCATTTGTCAATCTCCTCCAGCACCCATCCAGGGGCGTTGAGAACCAAAAGCTGATGGACCGGCCTCGCTGAGATCACGGATTTGGAAAGAATCAACCTGCCCAATCTCTGAATAAGTCCACGCTACCATGTCGGAACTATCTTCCTGACCTGGTCTAACATGGGCTGCCAGTCCACTCTCTTCATCTTCTTAATCACCAGAGCAATCCCTAGATAGCAGCAAGGGAAACTGCCCATAGCACAATGCATCAGGTCAGCAACTCTCCGATTGTCTTGCTCGTCCCCGCGGATGAGAATGGCCTCAGACTTGCCGAAGTTGATGCGCAATCCCGAAGCTTCACCAAAGGCCGCGAGCATCTCACGCACCATGATCAGGTCCTGTGTGGACAGCCTTATGAAAAGCGCGACGTCGTCGGCGTAGATGGAAAGCCTCTGAATCGGCGATATGCCTTTGAACGAGTTGATCACTCCATTCTCCGTGGCTTTGTGAAGTAGGCATGTGAGGGCGTCCATTGCTATGACGAAGAGAAGAGGGGAAGAAGGATCCCCTTGTCTCAGCCCCTTGGCGTGGTAGACGGTGCGACCTGGCACACCGTTGACATTGATTTTCGTCGATGCCGTGGATAGCAAGGCGTCACCCAGGACATCCAGGCTGGGCCAAAGCCTTTGGCTCTTAGGATCTCAAATAGGAAGGCCCAAGAGAGCGAGTCGAAGGCCCGCGATATATCCAGCTTCAAGAAGAGCGCGCTTTGCTTCTGAGCATGTATCTTCCTGGCCACCTGCCTTACGAGGAGGAAATTGTCGTGTATACTTCTACCACTGATGAACGCGGATTGATTTGCAGCCACCATTTCATGCATTCTTATGCGAGCCTAGTTGGCCAAGACCTTGGAGAAGATTTTGGAGAAGCTATGTGGGATACTAATCGGTCTGTAATCACCCACCTCCGCCGCATCAACCCTCTTGGGGATCAGCACAATGTGTGCCTTGTTTAGTTTAGCGAAGCCTCTCGAGTCGCCAACATAAAGCTTCATCAAGGCCGCCATTATGTCCCCTTTGATTATGGGCCATGCTTTATGGTCGCACCCACTTAACCATAAACTCCTGAAACTCATGCAAAAGTTCTTAGCCACTCGCTGAGAGATCCTTCAACTCACCATGTAACTTCTGAACCGCCACTTGTGAATCTGATTCAGCCACACCATGTAATTTTTAAGTCCAATGTAGTAATGTTATGTACTCCCTCTTTTCAAAAATATTTGTCATCAAAATGGATAAAAAGGAATGTATATAAAACTAAAATACATCTAGAACTAAAAATACTTATTCATTTTGATGACAAGTATTTTTGGACGGAGGGAGTACTATTATAATTATTCAAAAACTTATCTTAGTCGTGTTTGAAAAGACTAGTGTGTGCAATTTTGTGATTTAGGGAGATAAATTTGGTGGAAGGACTAGTAATTAAAACTCTAACGGGAGTTAAATTTTAGGAGGTGGTTTACCTGTTTAGTGCTGCTTTGATTCAAAGGAATTCTATGAGCTTTCTGAAGAATTGAAATCCTTAAGATTTTTTTTCTATATTGGTCCTTCGATTAATATGTTTGGATCCTAAACTTTTCCTATGGAATTTTTTGTACTACTTTTCATAGGAAATGTGATACCCACTCCAACCTCTTTTTTGCAATTTCTTTGTTTTTTCCGTGGCATCAAACACTCCTTGCTTTTTGCAAGCAAACACTCATTGCTAATTCTATAGAATTCAATTGGGCATGTCATTCCAATCCTATAATTCTTCTATTGAGTTAAATACACTGAAGGCGCCTCAACTTGTCTTGTGTAGTCAGTTTGGTGCCTAAAGTTAGAAAATACACGAAACTAGTGCTTGAATTTGTAAGGACGTGCAAATAAGATGCCTCCATCCGTATCTGAACGTGCGTCCAACCCGTGTGGCATACCAGCGTGGCGGTGACCCACAGTGTTTGAGAGCGGGGAAAGTGCTGGGTGCTCCGCTCGTGAGGATTTTTTTTACAAAAACCCCTTATATTTTATTTAATCACATAGAAAAGACCTCAAATACGTTGGCGGTGACCCACCTGTAAGTGTTTCAGAGCCGGGAAAGTGCTGGGTACTCCACGTGTGATGATTTTTTTTATCATGAAGGGTTCCGAACCTGGCACCTCCTGGTCAACTACAGCTCGATCTGTCCACTCGGCCAAAATATGCCACGCGTTCACCTCTTAGATAGAAAAGCTATGTAGACGCAGGCCCGACCCTGAGCGGGGTGGAAGGGGCGGCCACCCCGGGCTCTAGGCTCTGTATTGGGATTTGGGAAGGCCCAAAATAGCAGTAGCAAACGGCACACAACGCAGGCCCTATCCACACGACCTCAGAATACTTGAACTACGGTTTGTTTCGTTATCGCTAATGATAGTGCAATCCGGCTAGGCTTTCTGAATGAATAATCTAGTACTAATTTATTTTGCTCACATTTGTAGTATGTGTAAATTGTACCACTTGGAAAGATTGATAATATCCAACCTCAAAAGGCCATTCATGCAAAACAAAAGGGAAATTACGGCGAACTTCCATAATGGTTTGCAAGGGTATTAGGAAATGCTGTAAAAGAGGGCACCAACGAACCAAGGGAAAGAAAGGGACATGTCCTATGCATTGTGGAAATCGCCACATGCATAAAAATGATTGATGTGGGGCCAATCATTCTCTCTCCGTCGCTCTCCCTAGTCTCACCAAGCTCTAGAGAAAGCACCTAGATCAGGTAGAGAGCTTGATTCCCACATCGGTCCTATACTTGTGCCCTAAGGATCTGGGATGCATATGCCATGCCAGCCCTTGAGCACTATAAATACAGTACATCATCTCCACATATCTCTCACACGGCACGCAAAGAAAGAGTAGGTCAGCCTTTTGAGAGCCTGAACCCCAGGCATGGCCTGGCCGACCCTCGCCGCGCCCCTTGTGTTTGCGTCGATCTTCATCCTAGCCATGGCCGACCCTTCATTTGTGTGCCCCATTCTTCCTTGTGAGCGTGAGATAAGCCTGCGTTTGTACTTGCACCAAGTTATTGATGGGCCAGACCACAACCAGGTAGTAACCGTAAGTTCTGGCCACCCGGCTTGGTTCGGCACGACCGCCGTCATCGATTGGACGGTCACCGACGCGCCTCAACGCGGTGCGACTATTGTCGCCCGCGCGAAAGGCATGCAATTGCAGGCGGACATAGAGGGTCCTGGCTGGTTCAATTATTTCACCATGGTGTTCGAAGATCCAAGGTACGATCATAATCATACTACTAGTGATTCAGCACTTGAGGACTGTAAATTTTACAGAACTACTGTCCACATGATAAAGATAGTCTATGTTTAGGGCAAGGTGATACATAACATTTCTCGTTACTCCTAAAATGTATATACAGGTTCAGTGGGTCGACGCTTGCAGTGATGGGTCAGTATCTATCAGAATTCAGAAGGCGAGATGGCTATTATGGGCGGGACAGGAGAGTTCGCCATGGGGCGTGGCGTCATCAAGTTCAGAACAGTTAGGAACACTGCCCATGAGAGCTACAAACAACTTGGTATCCACACATTCTATGTCCCAACTCGTGTAAGTGAAAATTTTCTAATGCTTAATCCATACTCCCTCCCTTTCAGAATGTGGTGCATTCTTCTTTGAGAATTGCCATAATGTATTAGTGCATATCTCAAGTTCAGAAGATATTCTTAGATAGTACTCCCTCTGTTTCTAAATATTTGTCTTTCTAAAGATTTCAACAAGTGACTACATATGGAGCAAAGTGAGTGAATTTACACTCTAAAATATGTCTATATACATCCGTATGTGGTAGTCTATTTGAAATATCTAGAAAGACAAATATTTAGTAACTGAGGGAGTAGTAGGGTGAGAAAATTTATCTGAATGATGATGATGGCAATTTTACATACAAATTTACAAGCATAATTCAGCACATATTATTTCTGTGGCAGATGTGCAACACGTTAACATTTGATGCGTACCTCTGATCTTCCGTTAAAATGGATAGCTTATGTTTAAGTATTAGTACCTTAATTAGTGCATGGTTTATCGATGCGCATGAAGCTAATATTTCATGATTTTCCCTTATTTTGCATGCAGGGCAATACACCCATTACACCCATTACCGTCATCTAGTAAAGCAGCCTAAATTTGTCCGGACTACAGGAAACACATATGGCGTGACGTGAAATTGTGGAGCTTGTCGTTGTTTTACTTTCAGATAATACCTGGATTTTGAGTGTTGGATAGTCAATTAGTTAATCCCAAATATGTGTGCCACTGCTTGTTATTGTTTGTATAACATGTTTTGTTATATATTTTACTTTTATGATATATGATAAGTATGAATCAGTCAAACATATATAAATCCAGTTTCTCTTTGAATAACTTGGTTGCTTGATTGAAATGCTTTGTTCAAAGGCGTCCTGTATTTCTCGAAGTTTTGGTTCAATTTACGGAACAGATAACAACATACACAGAGATGAAAGATGTTTAATTTACTCCTTGGAGAAATGTCCGTCAATTAGATGGCACATGACAACTTTATACAGTAGCTTTGAACATTGGTATAGAGTGGGATTCTGTTGATGACAATAGGTTTCTAAATATAAGATACAGTGAAACGGAGTTTCCCCGAGACCCAGGACACATATAGTCAGATGTAAGGAGTACCAAAAAATTGATTTGTTACATGGCTTTGGCTGATGGAAAATGAGTTGGGTAGGAGACAAGGTAAACTTCCAAAAAAATAGCTTCCTTTATAATTCCAAAAATGTAAAAGAGTTCTTTGATCTAACTACCGGATCGAGAAATTCCTTAATCCAGCTAGAGAAAATGCAGGGCTATACGACCATTATCTAGTAAAGCAATCTAAATTTGTGTGTATTACAGGAAACACATATGGCTGGCTTGTCATCGTTTTACTTTCACACAATACAAGTGATTGATCACACCATGCTACATTCTTCCAGAGAAAGATTCAGGTACTGGGAAACTGAAAATCAGTCAAAACTAAAGAGGCCAGCCACGAGCACGAAGGAGAACTGCCCTCTCGGCCCGGGAAGCCATAGCTCTCAAATTTGCTCGGGCAGTAGATATGGTGTTCTGTGGCTGCCTCTCTCCCCCATCATTATCGAAAGCCGTCATGAACTCCTCCTGCTGCAACCTGTATGCAAGTGAAGCGTCGTCAGATTGGCCTGACCGCGCTGAACTCCTGGTGGCAACCAACTCTGACGCCCGGACAAAGCCTCTGCCACTGTCTCTGCTTCTTGTGCTCCTACCCTGTGTGTCAAAGCTCCCACTGCTGGTGTTCATGGTTCCTGGGACCGGCATACTTCTTCTGCCGTCTGCTGCTAAGGAGCTCCTGGTGCTGTTGCCTATTCTAGTGTGGTCCTGTGTGGTGAAGCTGCTACTGCCACTGGTGTTCCTAATGCCAACTTGTGTATAGTTGTTGCTTCTTGGCAGGCTTTGCTTCACATCGTCCTTGCTTGCTGAGGATGAGGCCATGGAGCTCTTCCTCGCCTCAACTTCGCTAGGAAATAGGAGTTGGATGGTGTTCCAAAGTACTGTGTTGATAGTGCAAGATCTTGAATTACTGCAGAATGACAAAAAATTAGTTGAACCCCTGTTTGTTTTTCTACCATATTTGGAGTAGTGCAAAATCTTGAAAATCGAAGCTTACCTGATTAACTGACGGCATTTTGGGCACCGCTTTCCACACTTAGAGGCGGCATGTTTTAAGCATTGCATGCAAAAGCTGGCAGTGAAAGAAAGGGGCAACAGTGTTATGAGGGTCAAGAATTGCATTTAGTATTTGATCTCTGAATTACAGGGCCAATACTCTATGTAGGGAATTTTATGGATTGGCAAAGCACTAAGTGAAGTAAACACAGCTGCTCAGTTCAATATACCAAAACTCATGGCTGTCCAAGTTAACAGGGATGCTAATATCTTTGTCACAGTCAACACTTCACGAAACAAATAAATACAGTATGAATTAGCTACATTGCACATCTGCATCAAAAATAAGCATTGCCAAGTACAATTGCCACAAGTGATTAACAACATACTGAATCTCGTAAAGTAACCAGAAACACAGCTCCTAATTCCTGATAGTACATGTGATGAATAAGGGGTTTATACACATCACGCATTGAATCTCGGGAGTAAAAACAGGGGAACACAATTCACGAAACAAATCAATATCATAGTTTCTGGAAGTTAAAACTTGGCTCTGTGCTGCAAATGTTGTGAACCAACGAACAAATAACTATGTGTAGACAGTAGTGTGCAAATTTACCTGTGACCACAAGGCGTGGTACTTGGCTGAAAGCAGACATCCAAGCAAATCTGCGCAAAATCAAACACTAATGATACTCTACTCAGGGATAATCACATATGCAATTTCAAGAGATGAAATCAAGGAGAACGATCTGCGAGACGCCCTTACAGCGCAAGACAGCTCCTCCCTTAGCCGATCCATGCACGGCAGCTCGCCGGTCGCCGCTGCTTCTCCTTCCTTGGTAGATCCGGACTTCTCCTTTCCCTCCACGACAGAAACCTTCTCCTTCTCCTCCTCCGCCTGCTTCACCTCCTTCTTGGCAACTGCAAAGATTTCAAATTAACGCCAGATCGACAATTCCCCAAACAGACACAAACCGAAACGCTCAACGGACCGGGGTAAGGAAGAACGCGAGGGGGCAACACCGACCTTCATTGTCATTCGGCTTCTCGTCGTCGTCGAGCACAAGCGCCACGGGCGGTATCGGTGCCTCATCCGCCGACTGCCTCCGCGACCTCCGCTTCCTGCAGGACAGCGATAATTCGTATGGATCCAGAAACCAACCAAGACAAGACAAGAAAGAGAAAAGGCGAGGAAGGCCGCGTCGCGCGATTGGTGGGGGTGCGGAAATAGGTACCTGGTGTTAGATCCGGCGCTGCCGCCCGCGGTGGAGGAGCCGGAGGGCCGCCTCTTGCGGCGGGACTCGCGGACCGGGGTGTCCTCGACGACGAGCGCAGCGAGGAGGATGGACTCCTCGTCCCAGCCGGCCAGCTCCGCCGCCGAGCGGAACCGGGGGCTGAGCAGGCCCGCGCCGCTCTTGGCGGCCGGTGTCCGCCGTGGCGCGGATCTAGGGCTCTCCGCCGCCATCTCCCCCTTTTCTCTCGTGGAGACGGTAGCCGTTGGCTGGGCAGGGTGGAGCGGGGAAGGGGGGAGGAGAGGCAACGGTCGGCGATTACGAAATTATATTGGCAGATCCCGGCCTCGAAACAGGAAAGGTGTACGTAGCACGCTTCCGCTGCGCCCTTCGTCGCCACGATCGTCGTGGGCGCTGGCCTTCAACTGGGATAACAAAAGATGTTTTTCCAATATGTTTTTTTCAGAAAAAAAATCCTCCGGTCTATTACTAATATTATTTTTCGATAAGAGTACAAAGATCTCTAGAATAACAAAAAATTACAAATAAATTCATAGACCACTTGACGATTACTACATACACCGGAGCGGATCGAAAATGCGCCGTCGTCATCGTCCCTCTCTCCCCAAAGTAGGCATTTGGTAGCCTATAGATTGTCCAACCAGCCTTGAGAATGCGACTTTGGGTGACTTTGGGCCACTTTGGGCAGTTTGGTTTGTGTGTAAATATTGTTGAGTCTGGATGGCACAGTATTGAAGCACATCCGAGTCTGGCTCTGAAGGAACAATAGAATTGATCGTTTCAAGCGAGTCAGGTTCGAGCAATGCAACTCAAGCACAGGCGAAGACTCATAGTTCAACTCAAGCATATGAGGTGAAATTTTCTTTGACCACTAGTTTCATCTTGGTGTTTCACACGCTTTTCGTGTTGTACATTATCTGTTCCGATGATCGTAGATGAGTAGATCTACGTCTCACTAATAAACACGTTCACGTGTGTATGTTATGTACCGATTAATTTTGGCAAAATCTTCGCACATGGTGGACCGTCGAAATTTCTTTGACCTCTAGCTTCATCTCACTCTTTCACACGACTTTTATATTATACGTTTTCTGTTTGGATGGTCGTAAACAAGTAAATCTATGTCTCCTTATTGATTATACAAACGTGTCACAATTGGGCGTCAGTCGCCTGAAAAATGATCCATACCCAATTGATTTCATAATCGTTGGATGAGCATTCAAGGATCGTCACACCTTCTTCTACCTTGAGTTGGCCCTTGGCGTCTTCCTTCAACACCCTACTCCCATGTGAGGTAAGTTCAATAAAACGTGAGATTTATCGTCTGTGCATACATAACCAAACAACAACACACTACATCTTGGAGGAAATGCTTGCTACCAAATAGTCACGTGTCAAATTTTTCTCAGCCACGTTGGGGAGGATGCAGGAGACTAAACGAGTTGCACAACATGGTTTTATCTATATCCACTTAGCCAGACCTAACCCTGACAACCTTCCGAAAAACGTAAAAGGCGTGTCGACTATCAAACGCCTCCTAAGAGCATCTTCAACAGGTACCCTGTTTTAGGGCATAACCGCTTTTTAGGGCATTTTGGGGGCCAAAAACGTAACTCTAACATCACCCTTATTGTAAATCTTGCAAGAAATTTCTAGGACATCCAAAAATAGGGTAGTGCCAACTACAAATATATGGCACTCGTGCGGCTGCCACAAACCCAAAATTGAGCCGCCCGCATCCCAACTGGCATGTCAAGAACCTTCCCCATTGACGGTGTCATACACCAGGGATGGCTCACTGTAGGGAGCCCGGCTAAAGGCCTGCCAAGGGGTCCGCAAGGCCCAACGACAGAGCGAGCCCTAACGAGAAGATAGCCACCTGATGACCATCTTGCCTCCCAAGCAAGGGTGGCGGCGACCTAGATCGCATCCCTCCTCCTGTAAAATCCTAGCATCCACCTTGTATATAAGGGGAGGCTAGATGAATCTCATTCCCATCTATTCTCAGATAGATAAACTCTCGGTAGCAACTTCATACACCATAGTAATCCCTCGCACGAGGTATCCCTTTCACCATGAATAACAAAAGCAAGCAGGATGTAGGGTATTACTCTTCGGAGATCCAAACCTACGTAAAATCCCTGTGTGACCTCCGATCCAAGACTTCCAACTATGCCTGGACCCCTACCGAGGGATCTAAAGGTTTTCTGCACTATCACCCATAACCGTTTTTCATCCCACGCTGCTGCCCCATCGAATCTAGTCACCATCGCACCACCTCGCCCACCAGATCCACCGCCCTTCTTCCAATTGCCGCACCGCCACCGCCCGCTGCCGCACCACCCCATTTACAATCGGCGGCCACCTCAATCGCCGTCGTGTCACACTGCCCCATTGATCTAATCTGGCAGCTACCACCGTCGCATTGCGTGGCACCTTCGGATCCGTCGTCCACCCTCTTCCAATCGCTCGCCGCCTCTAAGGATGCCATTGGAACACACACCAAAGAGAAAACCGGCTTCCACGGTGTTCGGTTGCGAGACTTCGGCCGCTACAGCGTCGAGATGAAGTGCAATGACTAGCACAATTGGGTCGACACCTTCCAGTCGGCAGACCTCGCCGCGTGTGCGCCTTCGGCATCAGCTATTGGAAAGCTCGGGCCGTGGAACGAGATGAACTTCCCAGAAATCGAATCCCAGGAGGCGGAGGAGTTCATCAGTATGTCAGTGAATATTCTATCCCATGCGGAGAGAGGGATGCCCACATCATCCTGGAGCATCAAGACACCCGTGAGAGCGATGAGGCGGTGATGGCGAGGTTGGTCGCAGAAAATCCACACCTTGTGCAGGCGGAGGCAGAATGGTTCTGGAAGATAGGCAATGAGAGAATGAAGGAGGACGAGGTTGGCCTCTCCAAGGTGATTAAGGCCGAGTGTAATGACGAGGTTCAACTCGATGGTGAGGGTGAGAAATTCAATACCTCTGAGGAGACCATGACACTTTGGAACGATGTCGATACACAACCGACGATAACGAGTAGTATGTGCGTAGTGTGTCCGAGGAGTACTATGTTTAAGTTTGAATGTTTAGATGTTTAGACCGTTGCAAGTTTAAAACTTTGAATATTCATGAGTTTGTATTGAAGTATGCAATGTGATAAGTAGTTTGGATGAGTGCCCTATTTTTAGGGCAACCGTTATTTGAGTGCCCTAAAAATCGCATTTTTGTGCCCTAAAGTTACTCCGGCTAGTTTTTGATGGGGCGCTGCTAGACCGGCACTAGTTTTCGGCCGGTCATCAGCAGGTCGTTCGATTCGTGCAACCCAACCATCTAATTGTGCGTTCCCCAAACAGACTCGCGTGTGCACCTTCTTCCCTTCCCGCACACACATCGTGGTAACCATCCCCCCGCCGCCCCGGTCGTCCTCCTTGGCCACCGCCCTCCTGCATAGGTCATCACCTTCACCATAGGGCAGAGTTCACCATCGCCGTTGGTCATAGCTCGCTCTCACCGTCCATGCACAATCGTCACAGCAGCTCGATTGCAGCTCCCCAAACTCATGGTTCTATCATTCCTACTGTCGCGTAGAACCGGCCATGGTCGAGGTCGTCATCGTGGTTGCAGCTCGCGTGCAGCCGTTTCCAGCACACCAAGTAGCCAGTTCCAGCCAACTCCGTGTTCGGTTGCAAGCCAAAAATGTCTCCGTCGTAGAAATTCTCGTGCTAGTTCCAACATCTATCACCACCGGCTCCAGCCAAAATGATGCCCGCTTGCAGCAGCTCAAATCGCTGGTCGCAGCTCCTAGTCCCGACAATGGCTCGCCGCTCGTCGTTCCAGCCCTGGCTTGCATCATAAAGAAGAAAAGGAGGAGGGAAGCAAAGGGAAATCACTAAATTTGTAGTATTCGTTAAATTTGTACTCCATTCAATTCATAGTTCAAAACTACGGCATTTATTAGTCGGACATTGTAATACAACTGAAATTAGTTAGTATGATCCGGTGGCATCAAAGTTACTAACTGTCAATGAGCAGAGGAGTCCCAGACCATGCTCACGCCAGCGCGCCGACGGCGATGCTCCGCCTCCAAAATCACCTCTGCTTCACTCTTCGCGCCGGCTCACACCTCCACGATTCCTCCCTCCACCGGACCTGTCTTCACTCCACCGCCGTCGCTACCTCCACACCCTCAGCCCAATTCATGCCCGCAGACTACCTCGTAGCATCCTTCGGTCTCGAGCCAGCTCGAGTCCTCCAGGCTTCGAAATACCTCTCATGTCTGAAGTTGCTCGCCAAGCCCAACGTCGTCCACACATTACTCGCTGACGCGGGCCTCGCTGAATCCAACATTGCGGTGGCGGTTGCCATGGATCCGCAGTTCTTCTACTCCAGCATGGACAAACCCCTAGCCCCCCCCCCTCGTGCGTCGTGCAACTCCAGGACATCGACCACTCCACTCCCCAGATCTCCCACCTCGTTGCCCTCCTCCCGGCCATCTTTCTCCAACCCGCCTGAATCTCCTTGTTTGGCTCCTATGACAAGGTAGAACCTGCCCTCAACAGGAAGCACTACCTCCTCAACCACAGCTTAGAGAAGGTGGCCAAGCCCAATATTAAGTCCTTGCAGCAGTGCGACCTAAGTGCTTGTGAAATTGCTAAGCTCCATTGGGGCGCCGATAGACTGCTCATTATGGAGCCAGACCATCACTGGTATGCGTAAGTGCTATAGAAACAGTTTTAACCCCTTTCCATGACTGTATTTGGAACCGTCGCCTAGTGAGTGACGGCGATAGGGGGTCCTTCCCACATGACCCAGAAACCGTCGGGGATATGCCCTCCTGGCACACACGCTCGGCAAAATAAGGTCGTGTGCGACCGGTGAGCGCTCAAATACGATAATACGTATAGTAGAGCTAAAAAAACAATTATACAGGCGAAATTGTTTCTGGTCGCAAGTACATCCCACACAATCAGTCCCCGCTAAACGTTTCTGTTCGTATGTACATCCCACACAGTCGCTCCAAGGAAAACGTTTCCGTTCACAAGTAGATCACGCACAATTTTCCCCGTTAAATCGTTTGTGATAGCGTTTCCATTGCACACGATATTAACAATTTTATCGTTTGCGTTTGTCAGGACCCCCCTGAGTCCCTGACAGGTGGGCCCAGCCCTGTAGCTAATTAGGATTAGCGCTAATCACTGTTAGTTAACCCCCTGACACTGACCAGTGGGCCCCAGCGCCACTAATTAGTAATTAGGATTAATTTAACCCTGTTTAACCCCCCTGTCACTGACGTGTGGGCCCCACACGTCAGGTTTGACCTCAGCCAGCCGCAGTTGACCACTGACGTCATGCTGACGTCATGCTGGCGCAATAATTATATTTCTGGATTTAATTTAAATCAGGAAATTCCAGAATATAATTTAAACTTCAAAAATTCATAACTTTTATTCTGTAACTCCAAATTGGACAAATTATATATGAAAAATGATCAGAAAAATCCAATCTATCCATCTGTACTATTTTCATGCATGATCAAACAAGTTAAATTGAAGTTTTAAGCAGAACAAGGAAAAGCACTTTAAAAGGCCATATTTGAATTTGAAATTTGAATCCTTGATTCAAATTTGCTCAAACCCTTCTGGTTTTAGTTGCATTAGCCCAACACACTCATATTGCCATGTTTCATGCATGCATCATATTGTTGCACATTGTTTGGTGATGGTTGTGTATCGGTGTCCTTTGCGACAGGTTCTGCCACCGAGGAGTACCGTGATTACCCTAACGAAGAACCGTATCAGTGCATCGAACCATCAGGCAAGCAACCAACCATTTGATCATATCGATACAATCCCATGTTCTCGCTCCTGCTCTCTTTTACTGCATTAAGACAACGCGATTCAAACTGCTGTGTGCTACGGTAGTTGAACCCATTTCCTCTGCATGACCTGTCATTGCCACAGTAACTAGATGAAACCCACTAGCATGTGTAGGAGTTGATTGAGCCATATGTATGTGTTGTTCCTACCTTGCTATGCCTGCTATGCTTAGAGTCGTGTCAGGTCTGGTTCATCTGGGTGATGGGCTAGAGTGAAATGATTATGTCGGTAATGAGAGTGGTGTGGTGAACACGATTTGGTAAAGGTATCAATGAGAGGCCATGTAGGAGTACATGGTGGGTTGTTTCATTGAAGCCGACCTTAAGCACTGAGATCTGTATGCGTGATTTAAGATACAGCTACTACCATGCATTGGGCCCTGAAATATGACCCCGCTCGACTTCTTATTCACCCTAGCTCTCTGTCCAGGAGTTGCAAGTAGTTTCTGGTGTTTGTAGGCTACTGGAGGCCGTGGACAGCGCTGACCGTAGGGGTGGGCTGTGATGCGGTAGGTACGTGGCCGGGTGTACCGAATACCCGTTAGGTATCTCGGGAACCCTGTTCACATCGTTCGGGGCCGTATGGGAAACCCCGGCCGGACTCCCTGCAGATGGAACCTGAATAGGCGATAAACCTGGACTAGAGGCTTAAGTGTTTAGGTAGGTCGTGGTCTACACCCACGTCGGCTTTCGCTTGAAGTCTGCCGAGCACATGTCGTGTGCAGACGCTAAGTGGTGGAAACATGTATGAAGAAGTACACCCCTGCAGGGTTATCATAATCTATTCGAATAGCCGCGTCCGCGGTAAAGGACTACTTGGTTGCCTATACAGTTCATAGACAAGTAAATGGAAACTGTTAAAAGCCTCAAGATAAGTGTGAGTGCCGAGGATGGCTCTTCCGTAGGAAGACGGAGGTGGATCATCGGTAGTGTATTGAAGTGGTGAGTAGTGGACTCGTGTGCGCAAAACCATTTCAAGTTGGAGTATCGTAGGATAGCCTAGCCAAGAGTCAAAGCTGGCTTGCTGCAATAACTCCACCAACCCTTCTTGATACTAAGCATGTATGTAGGATCTGATGTAAGTCTTGCTGAGTACCTTTGTACTCATGTTGCTATAATTTACATTTTTACAGAAGACGCTGCAACCCCTTCTGATGGGTTCTATGTAGACGTTGACATCAACGAGTAGGCTAAAGACCCAGGTGGTGACCCTGAGCTTGTGAAGGACCACGTAGTATAGCTAGGCTTTCCAAGCCTCTTTTATTTTACTAGTTGTCTGTACTCAGACAAGTTACTTCCGCTGCTGGTTTGTATGACTGTATGACTTGTATGTTGGGTCGTGAGACCCGTACCTTTGTGTATGTTATGTATGGCTCTCTGAGCCTTAAATAAAGTACTTGTGTCGTAGAGTCATGTTGTGATGCTTCGTTGTATTTGCACATATCGAGCATATTGTGTGTATGATTGAAATGCTTGGTATGTGTGGGATCTGACTATCTAGTTGTTTATCTTTAGTAGCCTCTCTTATCGGGAAATGTCTCCTAGTGTTACCGCTGAGCCATGGTAGCTTGCTACTGCTCTGGAACACCTAGGCTGGCCGGCATGTGTCCTTCTTCGTTCCTGTGTCTGTCCCTTCGGGGAAATGTCACGCTTTGAGTGCCGGAGTCCTGTTAGCCCGCTACAGCCCGGTTTACCGGAGTCCTGCTAGCCCAGTGCTACAGCTCGGACCCACTTGCTGATGACCGACACGTTCGAAGCTGGGTCATGGATGCCTGTCCCTGTAAGTCTGTGCCACTTTGGGTTTACGACTAGTCATGTCAGCCCGGGCTCCTTATCATATGGATGCTAGCGACACTATCATATACGTGAGCCAAAAGGCGCAAACGGTCCCGGGCAAAGGTAAGGCGACACCCGTGGGGATACCGTGCGTGAGGCCGCAAAGTGATATGAGGTGTTACCGGCTAGATCGATGTGACATCGAGTCGGGGTCCTGACAGCGTTATTGAATGCATCACACACGGTGCGTAGAACAAACTGTGTGGCAAAAGCTATCACACACAATTTTTATGTGGTAAACATTTGCGCAAGGTGGCCTAACGCAAAAAAATTTCAAGAGAAGGTCGTGTGTGATTGTTCATTGATCCAACACGGTTTATTCCTAGAAACTGTGTTCATTGCCTGAGGTCATCGCCCGCGGTATTTTCTCAATAATTTTTTGCAATAGCAAAACTCAATAAGCAGGCTAATTCACCATTAGCAGGCTAATTGCCCTATTATTAATAATCCATTTATTAATCTAATTGACACTCATATTAAACACATAATATATTTCATTTCCATATTAAGGAAGCGAGATTTCATAATTGAAATACATCAGAGTACAACATGATATAGCTTCAGCGCTCAGCTACCCCATTACACAACTACACCAGCACCAAGTTTCACATGCAACATGTAGAACCTTTCGAAATTAGCATCATAGACAGTATATAGACAGATGCATCTCATCTGGAAAACCGCTGAGGTGGAAGGCGAATATTGATCCTTCATTCATGTTGAAGGTCTTTGCAACTTTAGGCCAGTGCCTGTGGATGATGGAACGTCTGTCCTTCATCCTCTTCAGAAACACTTCAATATTGAACCGTGGGTGTTGTATGAAAACCTTCCTCGCCTCCTGACCATAGAGGTGGTTTGAGAGGTAATCATCAGTGAACTGCTTTGGGAAGGCCTGAAAACAAGGATGTGTCTCGTGGATTTGTCACGACGGATATCCTCGTGAAAAGGACTTAGTCGTGAGGCTAACACATCTATGTGGTAGCTTGAGAGTGATTGAGTGGGATGAGAGATGCAAAGTTTTACCCAAGTTCGGCCCCTCACGGTGGAGGTAAAAGCCTACATCCTGCTTCATTGATATTGATGATCACGATTACAGGGGTGCTCTATCTCGAGAGCTATTGACTTGTCCATCTATCTAGACTTATGAAACATGTGGAACCCGTCCCTCTTGGGGAGCCCTGCCCCTTCTTATATATGTTGAAGGGGCGGCTTACATGACTAGTCCTATTAGCATTAGGATTACTCTATTACAAGTGGAGTCCTAGTCTTGCTTCCTTTGTAAGAGAATATTCCTTATGCTTTCCTCTTAAGCCGGCCCACCATAATACGAACCGGCATACTGGGCCTTGGGCCTTGTCGTTCGTCTGACCCGCCTGCCGGGTTACTAATGAGACGCCAAGATCGGTCGGGTCTTTAGTGAGTGGAGAGATCCGTACGGGTCACTTAGTGAGTCGCCAAGTTAGGGCGGGTCACCAGTGAGTTGCCAAGTCCGGCCGGGTCATACCACGGGGTATATCCCCGACATTAGCCCCCAGTTTAATTTGGATTTATCCATGTTAAACTGATCCTGCAAAATAAATTAAGAACAAATTGGACAGGTTGTGCTCCGGGTTAACTGTTCTTTGTAAGCCGACACCTGATCATCCTTAAGTCCTTGTCATTTCCTTCTTCTAGAAAATCCGGGTCACTAGGCCAGCTTCATAATCAATTTACTTGTAGAAGAAATATTGTAAATAAAGAATCCATTTGAGTCGGCCTTCAATGCTCTGACTTGACAAAAATATTGGTTTTTAAGATATTCAACTGATATCCAGCTGGCTTGAAAATGTATAACTTGTTCAGTTATGATTTCCAAAATCGTCGGGTTTATGAAAACTGATAATTCCGGGTCATGATTGTTGCCAATGCGGTTCATGATTGTTGCCAACATCGGTTCACACAATTGATCTCCCTGTTTTACTCAAAACTAAGAATTTGAAGATGTTCCTCTATTATATTCATATCATATGTATCCCCCAAGTGTCGGGTTGTCATGCTTGCAGCAACCTGGTACTTGTAATTGCCTTATACTCATAAAAACTTCAACTAGTGTAGCCCCCAAGGGCCGGGTCATTATGCAATAATGAGAAGGGACTTTATAGATATGATTATGTAGACTTGAACAACAACGTGTAGCCCCCAAGGGCCGGCTCATTATGATGTAATGAGTCGGGTCTTTAATAAGGCCAGTAAAAATGACTTTGCATTAGCCCCCAAGTTTCATGGTGCATGCTTGCAGCGACATGAGACTTGCATATTTGATGTAATCTCAACTTGAATAATGTAGCCCCCAAGTGCCGGGTCGTAAGCTGCAGCGATTCGGGACTATCCCTTCCATTGTAGAATAAATCATATCCGTTGATAAAGAAATGATAACCATTGCGCTGGAGCGACTTTGAAAACCTCAATCATAATATCGATTATTGATAACCATAATAAAAAACTAGCCATGTCGGCTATTCAAGATTTCAAGAATATAATCCGGTATAAAAACCTCAATCATTCAATATAATCATGAAAATCTAGCCAATTTTGGCTATGAAAGATGTGAATACCTTATCGGTTGACAAGTAAATCCGGAGTTTAAATACTCGACGGCTCTTGACCGATGGCGACTTAATGCACATTCATTGTAAGCCAGAGTTTTTCCGGCGCCTTATAGCCTTTAAGAAAATCCAGAATGAATAACCCTTTTGAAACATCAATTTTGATGATGAGCTTGAACTTAATCATTTATATAAGTCATAGTTCTGCAAATCCTGCATAGAGTTTAAGCAACATACGCTCTGGCAGGGCGGGTAACAACCCAGACATAATATAGTCTTATGCAATTATGGAAAAGACTAAAAATTAAGGCCATTGAAGCCAAAATGTATGGGCGACTTAAAGTCCAAAGACTAGGCGGGTTATTAAACCTCGCATATTCATACCATTATTGAAAAAACATACCTGGAGATTGACATCATAGCCATACCTCAATAATTATAGTCCATCGCATGTATTGTCCCGTAGGCATGCAATGTCATGATTTTGATTGCTCAAGGCAAAGATATCCTGGCGACCTAACGTTGATTTTATGCTTATGATAACGTTGATTTATGCAGATGAGATGTATTATTACCCTACACATAAGTAAATCACAAGCGCCCTGGCGGTTTACCGCAGGACGGGTCATAATACCCATATAAAACCACTGGTGACTAAAATAGTGCACAATCAGGGTTGGTTAAATCATAATCAAACATAATCAAAGATATCATACCTATGACATGTGATTAAACTGCAGGCTTACCATACCAAAGCAGTTAGGATGATAACCCAAAACTGAGAAGACAATATTCTCAAGTACTTAATGTCATCATATGCTGCCGGTTTACCAGAGACCTATGTTTGAGCTGTGCTATGCAACAAACTCTCTTTGGTCTTTGTAACCCGGTAATTAACCTGCCAAATATGTCAGAGCTATGCTCATATGAAGTGATAATATTGGCTTGATAGCAGAAATCCCAATGTAATCAGAGCTGTGCTCTTATGAAATTTTCATTTTGGCTTGATAGGCGAATTATCAAGGTAATCAGAGCTGTGCTCTCATGAAATTTTCATATTGGCTTGATAGCCGAATTATCAAGGTAATCAGAGCTGTGCTCTTATGAAATATCATATTGGCTTGATAGCTGAATTACCAAGATAACCAGAGTTGTGCTCTTATGAAATTATCATATTGGCTTGATAGCCGAATTACCAAGATAACTAGAGATGTGCTCTTATGAAATTATCATATTGGCTTGATAGCCAAATTACCATATTGGCTTGATAGACGGAATCAGGAGGGTAGTAACGCTATGTTCTCTTTGGTGAATATACCTATGTTTGAACAGGAAGCCCCCAAGTGACATATTCGGTCAAGAGGGTAGTAACACTATGTTCTCTTTGGTGAATACACCTATGTTTGAACAGGAAGCCCACAAATGACATATTCGGTCAAGAGGGTAGTAACGCTATGTTCTCTTTGGTGAATACACCTATGTTTGAACAGGAAGCTCCCAAATGACATATAATGAGCCTCAAGGCAGGGTACCTATGTTTGAACCGCGCATCATGGCAGCAAGTTCTCTTTGGGAATCCTTAATTTTTCCGAGAACTCGAACTTGCGAGAGATGAATTCTTTTTGAACCAGAATTTTAAACCAGATATTGAGAGCTTCAAAACTTTGCGGGAGATAGATCTCCCTTGAACCGGATTTTGAACCGGAATCTTTCATTTTTAAGCTGGAAATTTTCTGACGGCCTTTAAATCAATATATCAGTAGCTTCCGGGACCGGGTTATCTTCCCTCCACTGACCCGGAGTTCTTGAATCTGCTTTAAACTGGCAATCATTTACTGAGTCATGTCATCGTAGCCCCCGAGTCTCAAGGCGACTCGAGGAGTTGTCTTGAGATTCTCCATATTTGACCGTGATATAAACCGGCATGAGTAATTCAACAACTCAGTGATATAATAGTCCCTTTTGTAGTAGACTACTTTGTCATGCATTGGAGAACTTGCAAGCTAGAGTAATTGCTCTTTTTAAAGAAAAGCAATATGTAATATAAAATATACTGGATGGATTTCACTTGATATGTCATGCCAGAAATTATCCACCCCGGAGTTGATGATCACCACGGTGAAGCTGAAATCAATCATGGCCAAGTCGGTCGCGGGAGCAGACAGATGATTCGGCCACGGCATTGTAAGCCAGCACGGACAGCCGAGGCAATCGCAGGCGCGGTAAGCCGCGCGGACGAGCGAATCAACCATGTCATGTTGATGTAAATTGGGCCATAAAAACGGCGGTTTGCACATATATTCATCGAGCATCATGGTACGGTCAGATGCTAGCGTATTATAATGATAGCACGAGCTATACATCCATGACACAACCATCGCTCTGGCAATGAACAGTTGTCCTGCATAAATAATATTGCAGATCAAAGTAATTGTTCTTTGACGAAAAACAATGTGTTAAGGAAATATAATTAGATGAAATTCACCTGACATGTTTTAACATGTAATAACTTTTTTATACAGCTGGCAGAGGCGGCTTATGGACGGTGGCTTGAAGCAAATGCAGCCGGCGGAGGCGACTCAGCGCCGCGCCGATGGGTCAATAGAGCAGCTCTAAAGCAGACGGCTTATCCAAACTCCGGCTTATCCATGCCGAACAAGGTGGCTCGAGGAAGCCCCCGGCGTGGCCGACCACAATGGAGGTGGTTTCTCCCAATAGCTCAATGGGGGGTGTGACGACAATGGTAACCCGAGATAGCGATTCAGCTGTGGTACAACTCTGAGGCTCCGAATTATGACAGAGATAGAGTAGTTGCGGCTCAACAACGGCGCCAGCGGCTCAACACTGCAGAGGCGGCCCAGGCAGCCCCAGTGGCACAACACAGCAGCGAAACAGAGGCATCACCATGGCGGTGGCTCAGAAGCCGCAACGGCAGCGCGTCTGAGACGGCGGAGGCGGCGACTCTCGGAGTGGCAGCGTAAAGTCACAGAAACTCTCCGGCGAGGCACAACACCGGATGGTGCCTGAACTTGGTATGCTTGTATCTCTGAAGCTCGCATGTACTTGTACTGATGCTTTTCTTTTCTTTATTAGATCCCACGTTGCTTTCATGTGGAGCTCCTGGCTTGGGTGGATCCAGTAATTGGAGCGAGAAGACGAAATTTGAGGCAGTTACACCTTGCTCCTTTTTCTCATGTGATGACTTTGCATCAGGTTTTTAGTGTTTGTACGCAGCAAACTATAGGGAACTTAGTGGCTGATTTGAGCATCACAAGCGTATTTTTCTTTAGTCTGGTATCCGGCGACTTGTGGTGCAGACTGCCGGTGGGAGAGGCGGCTGACGACTCAAGGCGCGGTCGGAGGAGGTGAAGCAGGAAGGGGTCGGGGCGGCTCAGGGCCAGGCCGACTCAATGTTAGGACCAGCGCGGTGGCTGCTCACTAGTGGCAGCGGCTCAGCGCGGGACGGCGGCTCACTGTGATGGCAATCCTCCAACAGAGGGCATGCAGGGGCGGCTCGGCGATGCAAGCCGGGGCGGCTCAACAATAATGGAAATCAAAACGGCCAATCCGTCGGGGTGACTTGAAGACGACCGCCGATGTTTGCCCACAGCAGCGGCGGGCGCTGCGGCGGTTCGGAGTGTTGATGAGGACGACTTGGTGATTCAGTGCGAGGCCGTGAAGGCGGTTCGGCGACTTGAGGTGCTCGTAACAGCAACAGAAGAGTCCGATCCCATGGTCAATCCGCTCCGGGGTCGTCATTGATTCTGGTCTTTGTGCGGAGGTCATGCTGTAGCAGAGGGCCGGTCCGGCGACTTAGCGCGTGACAACAGCGGCAGAATCCGAGGCAGTCCGGAGCGCACAGCGGCGGCTGGCGGCATCTCAGTCTCCTCCAAGCAACAGATGTATTCCTCGTTGGGGATCTTTCCTTCAGGTTGTAGAGAGAGACTTGCTCAAACAGCGCGACAGAGCATAATAATTGAAGAAAGAAAAGTAGCCCTGTAGCCTCCACGTGACAACAAGTAGTATTAGGCCTTGTTCGGTTCAAGAGTGTTCAATCCTCTAGTGGATTTAATCCTCTAGAGGAATGGGTGATCCCCCACCCTGCACCAAATCCCCTCGGGGAACAACTACATGTCACCAAGCAATCCATATCAATTTTTATGCATTCGGTTTATCCCTTGCTGCAGATAGAGAGAGAAGGGGGGGTAGACAGGGGAGAATCACATAGAGAGACAAAGAGAGAACAAACCTGAAGGTCTTTTGGCCGTCTGCCTCCTCTTCTCCGGCGTGAGGCAGCAGGGGATATTGGTCGAAGTCAGCTAGGGTTTCGGCCAGGCTCCATGGCTCTCTGGGTCACTGCCGAGCTTGTGCCGTTTCCTTTTATTATTGTGCGGGAGAAGAAGGGGAAGGAGGAAGCGCGTCGTCGCTATCTGCTCCGGCAGCGTCTCCGGCGCTGGCACCGCCGGCACTGAATGGAGAGGGAGAGAAGGTCGGGGCGAGAGAGCAAGAGCTCGCGTAACGTTTCACGAGAGGTTTGCTTCCACGGGATGGGCCGCGTGGGTCATTTCCCTGCGATTTCCACGCGGTTTGGGAGAGATTTGGCCCAGAACGGGTCCAACCGAAGACACATATAAGACAGGCCAGGATCCAACCCCCGTCGGGGCTAAACCCATGCGAATAGGCCGGGTTTTGGCCCAATACCGACGGGGATGGGTGAGGGAGTCCTGGATTAGGGGCTCTCCGGACAGCTGGACTATATCCTTTGGCTGGACTGTTGGACTATGAAGATACAAGATTGAAAACTTCGTCTCGTGTCCGGATGGGACTTTACTTGGCGTGGAAGGCAAGCTGGGCAATACGGATATGTATATCTCTTCCTTTGTAACTGACCTTGTGTAACCCTAACACCCTCCGGTGTCTATATAAACCGGAGAGTTTTAGTCCGTAGGACAAGATACAATCATACGATAGGCTAGCTTCTAGGGTTCAGCCTCTCCGATCTCGTGGTAGATCAACTCTTGTAATACTCATATCAAGAACAATCAAGCAGGAGGTAGGGTATTACCTCCATCAAGAGGGCCCGAACCTGGGTAAACATTCTGTCCCCTGCCTCCTGTTACCATCTGCCTTAGACGCATAGTTTGGGACCCCCTACCTGAGATCTGCCGGTTTTGACACCGACATTGGTGCTTTCATTGAGAGTTCCACTATGTCATCATCATAAGGAAGATGGCTCGCCTCGTTGTCAAGGACAACATCACCACTGGGGGAGCCCTGACTGTAGGACAAACTCTCCGACTAGGCGGCTTCGTCATGACCGCTAGCTCGGCCGCTGCGCCGACGATGACCTCTTGGGTCATCGAAAATAGCCTCCATATCGGCTCAAAATTTGCCGAGCAGATGGATCCAATGGAGCTCTCCTCTTTGAACGAGCTCTTGGATCGCATTGCCGCTCTGGGAGTCACTATGGATTACAATCGGATCGGGCTTAAACCCGACCAAAGGGAGATTAACTCTCCTCCGGTCACCCATCAAATAGCGGTGGTGGAGGAGCAATGCGGCGATTCTCCCTCTATCCCGAGGACGAACTATGTACGGATTCCCGAGCTCTCCGAGCAGGATACGCGCTCGCGGGAGGCCGCCGCCCTAACCCTGAATTCAGAATCAAGCCGCATACCAAACCCGCATGGCAATATCCCGGAGCCTGAACCTCCAAGATCAGAAACTCCCCTGCCTCGGGATCACATATGGGGTCTGAACTTAATTCCACCCACCCACCCAGATACAAACTATCTTTCCCACATCAGGCAAGCGCCCCAAGAGACAGTACATCACTATTGGGCCAGATTCCTCCTTGTAATGAACAAGGTCAAGGACTGTCGCGAGGAAGATGCAATTTCGTTCTTTTGCAACAATTGCACGGACAAGGGAGTCCTCAACGCCATAAGTCGCTGTGATGTAGCACATTTCGCTGACTTGGCGAACATAGTACGAAAATACTGTGCGATGGAAAGTGCCTGGAAAACCCAAATGCAATTTTGGGATAATCTGGCTCTGACAAAACCCCCAGTCCGAACTAAAAGGGCGCACTCTTATACGTCGCCCGACTCAATTACAAAGAAGCAAAAGCCCACTACAGGGCGTGAACCGTATTGGATGGGTGGCTCAACAGTCCTTGCAAAATCCATAGTACAACGGATACCATATCAACACACAAACTTAGAGCATGTTGGGTACTCCAGCAGGTGGCCAAAAGCGGTGAGGATCTTCTCATCCAAAATACCTCAGAGCACCTCCCCACGGATAACAACACAGTATTAACGGTCTTCGAGACCTTTGCCTCAAATAATAGGCATAAGCGAGCACTCCACGGCCTTGCCGAAGTCTGCCACGTGGCAGAAATAAATCCATGGAGCGACACGGCTATCACCTTCAACGCTAGTGACGAACCTAAATTCCGAATAGCCCGAGCACCAGCCGCTTTGGTCCTCAGTCCAATTATGGATGGCTTTCGACTCACTAAGGTGCTCATGGATGGCGGCAGCGGATTAAACCTCATCTATGAGGAAACTCTCCAAAAAATGGAGATAGACAACAACCGTATTGAGCAAAGCAGTATGACTGTCGGTGTCAAAACTGGCGGATCTCGGGTAGGGGGTCCCGAACTATGCGTCTAGGCCGGATGGTAACAGGAGGCAGGGAACACGATGTATTACCCAGGTTCGGGCCCTCTTGATGGAGGTAAAACCCTATGTCCTACTTGATTAATATTGATGATATGGGTAGTACAAGAGTAGATCTACCACGAGATCAAGGAGGCTAAACCCTAGAAGCTAGCCTACGGTATGATTGTTGTATATGGAGTTGATCTATCGACTAGCCTGGCCCTGGTTTATATAATGCACCAGAGGCCTAGGTTAACAAGAGTCCTAGCCGAATACGCCGGTGGGGAGGAGTCCTTGTCTTGATCGCCAAGTCTTGTGGAATATTCCTTGTATGCGGCAGCTGTCCGAACTGGCCCATGAGTATACGGCCATGGGGGTCCTCGGCCCAATCTAATAGATCGGGAGATGACGTGGTGAGTACCCCCTAGTCCAGGACACCGTCAGTAGCCCCCTGAACCGGTCTTCAAGTTAGGGATGCTCCTCGATTCTTCCGAACTGTTCTTCATCTTTGGTCGTCAGTCTTGAAAACTGGTTCAACAAATCTTCTTTATCTTCGATCTTGAGGATCGCCGAAATGCATTCAACGAGTTTACACGTCGGGTATCCAAGGAGCCCCTTTAAGTTTCTGGCCTTTATCAATGCCTTGTTATTTTTATGCCACACCTCAGGTTTGAAATTGTTCCCGGGCGGCAGCGTCCTCTTGCGTCCGAGCTCCAACACCGGACTACATTCGGGGTATGTTTTGCAGCCGAGCACCAACGTCGGACTATGTATCTGAGCTCCAATGCCGGACCACTTCCCAGCTCTAACGCCGGACAGTGTCCCAGCTCCAACGCCGGACTATATCCGAGGTGTCATATCACCTTGGTTCAAAAAAGTTGAAGGAGTTTAGCCGAGCTTAATGTCGGAAATGCCCTCTATGGAGCCAGCCACTAGCGCCCGAGCTTTATGTCGGACTGCTTCCGAGGTGGTGCACCACCCCGACTGTGGGCCGATTTTTTGTCAATATTTTTTATTATTGCAATTTATTCTCTGCCGAGATATATGGCCAGTAGCCCTCAAGGTGTGTATCGGTCTAAAACCCGAGATGCACCTGAAGGATGACGTAAGACCGCTGATCCCAGTAGCCGCTGAGACTCAAGTTGATTTGCAAAATCGGCCTGAGGATCAAGTCCTAGCTTGACAGAATACTTCGGGACACAAAAAGCGGCGTGCTTAGTCCTTGAGACTCAGGTTGGGTGCGGCCGACCAACCTGAGGATCAAAATCTCCTCGGAAACTATATTGCACATAAAATTTTCTACATTGGACAAGCAATGCAGTAGCCCCCGAGACACTGGTCAGGTGGCAACACCAGATCAGGGGATCGATGTGCCCTTTAATATTTGTAAATAATAAGCCCGAAGCCCAGTAGCCCCCGAGCCTTAAAGCGGGCACGGGTAGCCGAATTAAGGATCAATATCCATAGTAAAATCACAAATTATGTGTAATGACTCTATGTATCCAAGTACTTTATGTCATTAATGCTCAGATCCGCATTGTACAAAACTTTGTTGACCGACCATCAGCTTCCACCTCCTCGGCCAGTAGCCGAGGAGTGTTTGTCCTACTTTATAAAGCCTTTATGAGGGCAAAGATTTACAACAAACAAGGCAATCTGGCCATACGATTTTATAAACAAAGGTACGCAGAGAGTTTATATTACTGTTTAACAGAAGAAATGTCTTCCAAAGAAAATAGTCCCGCTATCGGTTCCTTTCTTTGGGTTGTCATGCTAAGCATGATCATTAAACCTCAGCTCTAATGTAAGAGCAAAATATTGAGGATTTAGTTTGGGAGGCCAGTTAATAGCCCCTGGTAGTGTTCGGCGACAGTCGGGGTCAAGCCGTAAACACTTTGGCCAATGTTATGAACGGCCCATCATTTAACATAGTCATCGGATCGCTGACCAGTTTACGCTTATTGTGGAAGTCAGTTTTCGGCTTTCTCCACTGAGGTGCTTAACCATGTGAGCTGGAAGCACAATCGCAGTGGTTCTCCCTTTGCACGCCTAGCCGAACAAACCAGAACGTAGGAAGCAAGTGCAGGAGTCGGGCAACCCAACTATTGACCGAAGACACAATTCAAAACCGATGCATATATAGCAATATCTGAGAATATTTTTGCTGAATCCCTAAAGGTGTCCGGCGTTGCACTACGAGACTAATGCTGGAAAAGCACAAATAGTTTACAAGTGCCAAAAAAGCTTGGAAAACCAAGAAACGTCAGTAAAAACATGACGTCCGAACAAGATCAAGTGTTCGGTGCCAATCCAAAAATTGGTCTAGGAAAAAAGAAGTGCTTCTGTCGTGCTTTAACATGATACATCCTATCTCAAGACTTCGAGCGGGTCAGCCTACGGCTTCAACCTCCCATCCTGAGGGCGGAGTACTTCTCATCAGGCCAGTTTAGCAAACTAAACTCTAGCGGCTTTGAAAGAGAAATTAGGCTCCCCGGCTAGTGACCGCACACTCGTGTCGAAAAAAGGAGTGATAAATAATAATAATAAAACTTTCTAACGACTAAGAAAAAGAACACTTATTATAAAACAGCTCAAATAAACTTAAGAGCCCCCAAGTGACTTGGGTAGAAGAATGATTGCATGTACCGAAGTACTTATATCATATCTATGTTCAACCGAACTTTAAACGCGTCTTAACCGACCGTCGGCTTCTCCCTCTTCGGCCAAGGACCGAAAAGTGTTATGTACTCCATCGGTCGAGAATATCGACTGTGTTTCCAATAACCAAGCAATCAGGCCATAAGGCTGTAACAGACAAAGCGCGCTCAGGGAACTTATGCTATATTACTGCGAAGAGTAAGAAGCATCTTTGAAGAAAATAGTACCCCCACCGATACCTTTCTTCGGTGCTCATTGTTATTATGAGACTTATGCAATAGATTTTTTGTACTCATGAGTTCCGTTGTGTGCCGACCATCATTGAAAACTATAAGAGCGCTAGCTTTCGGCTTCACCCAGTCTGAGGTCCGGCTCGGGCGACCCGATCGTGAGAATCGCAGAGGTGCTCCCTTTACTCCCTAGCTGAACAATCGGGAATGTAGGGGTAAACACAGGAGCCTGGCAACCCAGCTTGCAAATCGCTTAAGTCAATATGGTGCATATTGTGGCGTAATACACGAACAAGGAACAAAGCCGTACAAGTATAATCATATGCAAGAGGCAAAACTTCATGAAGGAAGCCCCTAAATGAATTGGGTATTTGAATTTATGCGTCAGAAACAAAGTTTGGACAAGGACATTTTTTACAAGCAACTTTTTTCCAAAAAAGTATAATGCTTGGTCGAACCGAACACAAGTTAGAAATTAAAGCTTTGAGCATGAAAGCGACTTAGCTGGTTAATGTGTTCGATATTGATGACACGGTCCGAGCTTGATGCGGGGCAAGGTTCCATCCCCCAAGCTGGTCCCGAGGTGGCGGAGCGGAGAGCTCGACACGCCAAAGTGGTGACATATCACGGTCAATGCAGATCGGCAGAGTGATGCCGAAGTCCTTGGATCATTTTCCTGTGCACAAAAAATAGTGCAATCCGGAGATAATAGTAATAATGATAATTAAAAAAAATGTTGCATAATAAATAATTTATGCAAAGTGAGTAATAAAAGAAATATGGCCTGGCGCCGAAGTCAATGTCGATGCAGGGCGTCGGCGTGATGCGGTAAAGGCGTGGCAAAGCCTGAATTCACAAGTCGGTCCAAGTTCCGGATGCGGCGTTCGCCGGACTATGTACGGAGACTGGTCGAACCACCACGCGACCATCGTTAATGCGGCCATCATTTGATATACCTGTGTACATATGATGGACAAACCAGAGTAATAATTCCTTGGGAAAAATGAACCCAAACAAGCAAAAAATACTGGGATTAATAGCACCTTGTTTACTTGTTGTAGTAATCCAAAGGAAGGCGATTCCCAAAATTGGGACTTGCTCCGCACACCCATTGCCTGATGGGCGATAAAACGACGGCATGGCAATGCTAGTAAAGGTTGGCTCACCGAGGCAAAGCCCTCGGTCCAGCTAACGTGATGGAGCTGGTCGGCTAGTGACGCCGAAGTGTCCGGAGTAGGTTGATGAAGAGATGGCGAAGCCCCCGGTCCAGCCGAGATATCGAAGCCTCGATGTCAGACGATGAGTCGAAGTAGGTCGGCGTGATGGACACCAGCTTGAAGAAGCAATAGTGTGGCCCTGTCGATGCAGGTTGTGACGTGGTCGATGCCGGCTTGGTGAAGCGACCATGCGGCGATGCCGGTATATGCCCGCTCCGTGTAATCCGTGGGGCGGAGATGTTGGTGATGATTTATCCTTCGCGATGCCGGACTCTTGTTCCGCTTGCCGAGATGATGATCCGAAGAAGTTGAGCTCGGCTCAACAAAGTGATGCCGTGTCTAGCGCAGGTCGGCAGCCGTGGAGTAATATTGCCGAACTGGTTTGACACCAGCATGATGTTGAAGATCATGTTCAAAAGATCTTAAAGTTAGTGGGTGTGTTCGGCAACAAAACACAATACCCCATACAAAACTTCCTTCAAAATGGATGTCCGAAATCCTGTTCATAAAAAAGATGAACTCGGGTCGGATTCGTTTTCGTGCAGAAAACAGATCTGAAAAGTGATGCACTAATCGGAAGGTTCCCGGAGTTTGGACGGTCGGATCGAGCTGAAATTTTGAGAGGTGGTAGATATAGGAATTCCGCAGCCGATCAACGGTTGGATCTTCCAAAGGACGTCCGAGCTAGAAGCTGGACACCACGCCCTAAACTCATCCAAATTCCCATCCAGATTTGACAGGGCTCCGGTATATCGTGGATTGCCAGAGATTCCTCCATCGGAACTCGACAAAATTTTCCAGGGTTATTGTAGACTCAATTCCGCACAATTCCACCAAAGCGATCGTCAAAGCGATACTCAAGGAGGTGGTGACGGCAGATACGAGTTTGCTGTCCAGAAAAACAGCACGGTCGCTTGAGGGCAATGTTGACGTTGAGCCCCCGAGCTCCATGGATGATTCCTCCATGATCTTGATAGAGATCAGAGTTGATGTTCAATGAAGGCCCCCGTCTAGACATGGTGATCCGAACATGGGGCGTAGTTCTTGGTTGAACTAAGGTGACCAGTCGAGCTGGTGACGAAGATGTCAAAGTCGCAGTTGATCTGCAGGCGAGCCATCGATCCTTTTGTCGATCACACAACGGAACTCTCAATGAAAGCACCAATGTCGGTGTCAAAACCGGCGGATCTCGGGTAGGGGGTCCCGAACTGTGCGTCTAGGCCGGATGGTAACAGGAGGCAGGGAACACGATGTTTTACCCAGGTTCGGGCCCTCTTGATGAAGGTAAAACCCTACGTCCTAATTGATTAATATTGATGATATGGGTAGTACAAGAGTAGATCTACCACGGGATCAAGGAGGCTAAACCCTAGAAGCTAGCCTACGGTATGATTGTTGTATATGGAGTTGATCTATCGACTAGCCTGGCCCTGGTTTATATAATGCACCAGAGGCCTAGGTTAACAAGAGTCCTAGCCGAATACGCCGGTGGGGAGGAGTCCTTGTCTTGATCGCCAAGTCTTGTGGAATATTCCTTGTATGCAGCAGCTGTCCGAACTGGCCCATGAGTATACGGCCATGGGGGTCCTCGGCCCAATCTAATAGATCGGGAGATGATGTGGTGAGTACCCCTAGTCCAGGACACCGTCAATGACCCTTCGAGGAATCATCCCTAGTCGGGAGGCACGTTGCGCTGGGAAAATCACACTTGATGTGGTATTCGTCACTCCGGAGAATTACTGGTCTGAATAAATTACATTCCAAGTGGCCCCTTGAGTAGCGGATACCTCGCCCTTCTAGGGCGGGAGGCATTCACGATTTTTCAATCCATACCCCATTACGGGTACATGAAGCTCAAAATGCCTGGACCCAAGGGAATTATCACTCTAGCTAGTGATCCGGACATAGCACTCCGCGCCAAGAACAAAACAGCCGCACTAGCCCTCAAGGCATTATCCGAAGCCCTTGTGGCGGAGGAGTTAACCGTGCTGCGCTCCACGGTGGATAGGGATGACGTGATACTAGACAAAAGATCCAAGTCCACCTCCTTTAAACCAGCAGACGAAATAGTTAAATTCCAAGTCCATCCAACGGACCCTACAAAAACAGCATCCATTGGGCACAATTAGACCCCGCTGTAGATGCCGCACTACGGGAGTTTCTCCGCGAGAATTGGGACATATTCGCCTGGCATCCTTCAGACATGCCAGGAATCCCACGCAGATTGGCCAAGCATAGCCTTAATATTCTAAAAGGATTCAAGCCGGTCAAGCAGACTCTTCGGTGTTTCTCTGAACCTAAGCGATAAGCCATGGGAGAGGAGCTGGCCAGGCTACTGGAAGCCGGATTCATTAAAGAAATAAAACATCCGGATTGGCTAGCAAACCTGGTGATGGTACCAAAAAGGGACAAATCCTGGCGCCTATGTGTCGACTTCAAAGACCTTAACAAGGCTTGCCCAAAGGATCCCTTCCCACTCCCTCGCATCGATCAAAACATTGACGCTACCGAAGGACACGAATCATTGTGCTTCCTCGACGCATACTCCGGTTACCACCAGATTAAGATGGCGGAGTCTGATCAAGCTGCAACAGCATTTATAACACCATACGGCCCCTTCTGCTTCAACACAATGCCCTTTGGGCTCAAAAACGCCGACGCAACATATCAGCGCATGATCCAGACATGTCTGGAAAAGCATATCGGCAAGACTATGGAGGCATACATAGATGATGTGGTCATTAAAACTAGACATGTCGACTCTTTAATAGACGACCTGAGGCTCACATTCACCAATCTCCGAACATACAACATTAAGCTCAATCCGGAAAAATGCGTCTTCAGCGTTCCCGCCGGAAAGCTCCTGGGCTTCACCGTCTCCAGTCGAGGAATTGAAGCAAATCCGGCTAAAATTCGAGCTCTCACTACTAGGAAAAGGCCTACTAATGGCGCACCGGTTTTGCCTACTAATGGCGCACTACCGATGCGCCATTAGCATCATGCCACTAGAATTTTTTTTCTAATGGCGCACCTGTGGTGCACCATTAGAATCTGGTATTCTAATGGCACACCGCTGGTGCGCCATTAGTATGGCCCATGGTGCGCCATTAGTATAGGCCACTGGTGCGCCATTAGTATTTTTGAATTTTGAAGGCGGGAAAATAGTAGTGGCGCACCGTCTAACCCCCACTGTGCGCCACTGCTATTTTTTTGAATTTTGAATTTGGACCTAGATCGTGATTTTTTTGCCCATTTTTTGCTTGTTTTTTTGCTCGTTTTTTGGCACGATATTATTTCAAATTTTGCTCCTGTTTTTGGATCTTTTACGTTATTTTGCCGTGTTCTTTTGCCGGAGAGGAGTTCGCCGGAGAGGAGGATGAGGAGGAGGTCACCGGAGAGGCGCTCGCCTACATTGCCGGAGAGGAGGAGGAGGTCGCCGGAGAGGAGTTCACCGGAGCATCGGAGAGGAGAGGAGGAAGGAGAAACCATGAGGGGATGGGAGGAGAGGAGGGAGGAGGAGCTCACCGGAGAGGAGGGAGGAGGAGCTCACCGGAGAGGAGTGAGGAGGATCTCACCGGAGAGGAGGGAGGAGGAGGTCGCCGGAGAGGAGGAGGAGGTCGCCGGAGAGGAGGAGGAGGTCACCGTAGAGGAGGAGAAGGAGGTCGCCGGAGAGGAGGAGGGTAGTATGGTGGAGGAGAGAAGGGAAGATGGAGTGGAGGAGAGGTGGAGTGGAGGAGAAAGAATGAAGAGGTAAGGAGGAGAGGACCACGCCCAGCCATATATACGGCATAGTAATGGCGCATCGCGGGTAGGTGCGCCATTACTAACTTTTTTTTTTTTTTGATTTATTTTGAATTTTGAAGGCGGGAAGATACTAATGGCGCACCATGGCCAGGTGCGCCATTACTAACTTTTTTTATTTTTTTGATTGATTTTGAATTTTGAAGGCGGGAAGATACTAATGGCGCACCATGGGCAGGTGCGCCATTAGTAAGTTTGAATTTTTTTGCCTCCCCAGATCTTAAAAACCCCGTAACTTTTTTCTGTTAGGTTTTTGAGGATTTTGAAAATGTTTAACGGAGTCCCCCCTGTTAAATTCGGATGTAACTTTTCGAGTAGATGATTTTTCATATAAAAAACTTTTTCATCCGAGTTCATATGCAAAAGTTATGCCATTTTTACAAATTCTCGAGAGATTTTGCAAAAAAGTCGAAAATTCATGTTTGTAAATTTTGCTAACAACTCGAGAGATTTTATTTTTTTGACATTTCCATCATTTTTTTAAAACTGAAAAGGCGGTCCACGGGGGGGGGGGGGTGCATTCGATGGAAGTGGTGGCCAAGTTACTAATGGCGCACCATGGCATGGTGCGCCATTAGTAGTTCAACTAGTAATGGCGCACCACTCCCACGGTGAGCCATTAGTAATTTTGAAAAAAATTAAATTTTTTTACTAATGGCGCACCGTGGATGTGGTGCGCCATTAGTAGTTCAACTAGTAATGGCGCACCACACCCACGGTGCGCCATTAGTAATTTTGAAAAAAAAAAATTTTTACTAATGGCGCACCGTGGATGTGGTGCGCCATTAGTATTTGCACACTAATGGCGTACCAACATATGGTGCGTCATTAGTATTTCGTAATGGCGCACCACATGTACAGTGCGTCATTAGTGTCAATCTCATCTTTAGCCCTTTTCCTAGTAGTGTCTGTCACAATTGTCTATCCCAACTGACCTCAAGCAAATCCAGAAATTGACTGGATGCGTGGCAGCTTTAAGCCGCTTTATCTCCCGATTAGGAGAAAAGGCACTTCCACTTTATTGCCTTCTTAGGCGCACCGAACACTTCGAGTGGACAGACGCAACCACGGCCGAACTGGAAGAAATCAAAGCCATCCTGGCTGGCAACCCAATCCTGGCCGCGCCAACTGTTGGCGAACCAATGCTATTATATATAGCGGCAACTCACCAAGTTGTAAGCACAGTGCTTGTCGTCAAACGAGAGATGGACGGACATAGATTCCCGCTTCAAAAGTCGGTATATTATGTATCCACCGTCCTCACTCCATGCAAATCACGGCACCCACATTACCAAAAGATAGCATACGCGGTATTTATGACATCCCGGAAATTATGACACTACTTTCAAGAGTGTTCGATCACGGTGGCATCCGAAGTACCACTCAATGACATAATAAACAACTGTGATGCCACATGCCGGATTGCCAAATGGGCTATTGAGCTCCTCCCATTTGACATAACATATAAGCCACGATGAGCCATTAAGTCGCAAGTACTGGCCAATTTCGTAGCCGAATGGACAGAAGCCGAACTCCCTAAAGAGTACGGCGCATACTCCAATTGGATCATGCACTTCGATGACTCTAAAATGTTGGCTGGTCTAGGGGCTGGCGTCGTCCTAACGTCCCCCACCGGAGACACGGTGCAATACATGCTCCAAATACTATATACGGACTCCAATAACGCAGCCGAATACGAGGCCCTACTACACGGCCTCTAGATGGCAGTCTCCATGGGCATCCAACGCCTAGAGGTGCATGGGGACTCGAACCTCACAATATCCAAATAAATGGAGACTTCGATGCCAAGGATCCGAAAATGACGGCATATCGCAACACCGTCCTCAAAATGTCAGCCCGGTTCGAGGGGCTGGAATTCCACCACGTGGCTCGGGAAACCAACCAGGCAGCGGACATCCTAGCTCGTATCGGCGCTAAACGCGACCCTGTCCCACCAAACATCTGCCTGGAAAGACTGTTTAAACCATCCATGGTATGGGAAGGGGACACTGGCAAAATTAGTCCAGACCAGGCCACAACCCCAGATACCGAATACTCTGACACAATCGAAGGATCTGCCACCGAAATAACACCTTCAGCCCACGTGATAATGGCCGTCATCACCCCGTGGACAGAACCATTCCTGGCCTACCTAACTAGACAGGAATTACCCGAGGACCAAAATGAGGCTCGCTGCATAGTGCGGCGATCTAAAGCCTACAAGGTCCATGAGGGAGACCTTTATAAGAAAAGTACAACCGGAGTCCTTCAAAGGTGCATCTCTGAAGAGGAAGGGCGGAAGCTGTTGGCCGAAATCCATGCCGGACTCGGCGGCCACCACGCAGCAGCCCGGGCCCTTGTAAGTAAGGCCTTCCGTACAGGTTTTTATTGGCCGACGGCCCGGGCAGATGCACATCATTTGGTTCAACATTGTGTTGGTTGCCAGATTTTTGCAAACCAAAGCCAAATGCCACCTACCGCCCTCCAAACCATCCCCATTACTTGGCCCTTTGCGTTCTGGGGGCTCGATATGGTCGGACCCCTCAAGGGGGAACCCATAAGAGAAAATACTTACTGGTCATGGTGGACAAATTCACCAAATGGATAGAATCCAAACCTGTCAAAATGGCTGAATCCGGACCGGTGATAGACTTCATATCCGGGGTTGTACATCGTTATGGCGTTCCCCACAGCATCATCACTGACAACGGCACGAACTTTACAGCCGATGAGGTGAAACTTTGGTGCAGCAACATGGGCATCAAGCTCGATTATGCTTCTGTCTGTCATCCGCAAACTAACGGTCAAGTCGAACGAGCTAATGGTCTTATCATGAGTGGTATTAAACCCAAACTAGTCCGGTCCTTAAAGGAATCAGACACCCATTGGGTAGAGGAGCTCGACTCCGTACTATGGGGGCTGCGGACCACGCTGAATCGCACTACCGGATACACACCGTTTTTTATGGTGTACAGCGCTGAGGCGGTGCTGCCTTGCGACATAATTCATGACTCACCTCGAGTGCGCATGTACGAAGAAAGAGAGGCCGTGTCGGAGTAAATGACCACGGGTAGCCTAGCCGCCCCCCTGGCCTTTCTGAAAAAATTACGAGCCGATCCGGCCCTCAAGAATCCAAGACGAGAGGCCGCCTTCCCCTTGCCGGCTGTCTCCCAGGCTGACTATCGGAAGGCGGCCCGACTTTAGCCCCCATGAAGAATACCGCGGGAGGGCCGGCTCCGAGAAGCCGGCCCCGAGAAGGCCGACTCCAAGAGAACAGCTCCCACCAAGCGGTCAAGATCGCACCCTCGAAGTCTGCATCCACATAACGGCGATGTGACGAGGCGTGGCTACAGTAAAGCCTGCCACCCCCGAATCCCGGAGCACGCCTGGCACAGTGCGCCGTACGGGGTGGCCATGACCCGTCCGGCGCGGTACTGTTGCCATGTTGACCCTGATGTCACCCACAACGGGCCGCCAGCGCGGCCCACGGGCGGTGGGCCCCTTCAGGCAGAGAGACGTCCGAAGGTGGCCAGGACTCCCCCAGTCAGCCCGAGACGGGGCCGGCTCCCCGCAGTCGGCTTGCCCCCTCCCATGAAGGAGACGCCCCATTAAGGAGAAAAGACGCGGTGAGGCTACGGCGATCGCCCGCCGGGTGGCGGCGCTGTAGCCACGCCCACCTCAGCGAAGCCCTCGTCACCAGGTCGAGGCAACAGTAACCAGCCACCAACAAGGCCCTGGACAGTGGGGCCTTCCTGTCGACCAAGGAGCCGGCAGCCGGTGGGGCCCACCAGCCGGCGGGCCCCAGCAGCCGGCGCAGAAGCCGACGAGCATAGACACAGACGGCTGGGGCCCACTGTTGGGGAACGTAGCAATAATTCAAAATTTTCCTACGTGTCACCAAGATCAATCTATGGAGTCATCTTGCAACGAGGGAGGAGTGGATCTACATACCCTTGTAGATCGCACGCGGAAGCGTTCAAGATAACGGGGTTGATGGAGTTGTACTCGTCGTGATCCAAATCACCGATGATCCTAGCGCCGAACGGACGGCACCTCCGCGTTCAACACACGTATGGAGCAGCGACGTCTCCTCCTTCTTGATCCAGCAAGGGGGAGGAGAGGTTGATGGAGATCCAACAGCACGACGGCGTGGTGGTGGAAGTAGCGGGATTCCAACAGGGCTTCGCCAAGCGCTGCGGGAGGAGGGAGATGTGTCATGGGAGGGAGAGGGAGGCGCCAGGGCTTAGTTTTAGTTGCCCTCCCTTCCCCCCACTATATATAGGGCCAAGGGAGAGGGGGAGGGCGAAGCCTTGCCCCTTCCTCCAAGGAAGGGTGCGGCCAAGGGGGGAGGAGTCCATCCTCCCCAAGGCACCTCGGAGGTGCCTTCCCTCTTCAGGACTCTCCCCTCCTCTTGTCCCTTTGGCGCATGGGCCTCTAGGGGCTGGTGCCCTTGGCCCATATAGGCCAAGGCGCACCCCCTACAGCCCATGTGGCCCCTGGAGCAGGTGGCCCCCGGGGCAGGTGGCCCCACCCGGTGGACCCCCGGGACCCTCCGGTGGTCCCGGTACAATACCGGTGACCCTGAAACTTGTCCCGATGGCCGAAATAGCACTTCCTATATATAATTCTTTACCTCCGGACCATTCCGGAACTCCTCGTGACGTCCAGGATCTCATCCGGGACTCCGAACAACTTTCGGGTTACCGCATACTAATATCTCTACAACCCTGGCGTCACCGAACCTTAAGTGTGTAGACCCTACGGGTTCGGGAGACATGCAGACATGACCGAGATGACTCTCCGGCCAATAACCAACAGCGGGATCTGGATACCCATGTTGGCTCTCACATGTTCCACGATGATCTCATCGGATGAACCATGATGTCAAGGACTTAATCAATCCCGTATACAATTCCCTTTGTCTATCGGTATTGTACTTGCCCGAGATTCGATCGTCGGTATCCCGATACCTTGTTCAATCTCGTTACCGGCAAGTCTCTTTTACTCGTTCCATAACACATCATCCCGTGATCAACTCCTTGATCACATTGTGCACATTATGATGATGTCCTACCGAGTGGGCCCAGAGATACCTCTCCGTTTACACGGAGTGACAAATCCCAGTCTCGATTCGTGCCAACCCAATAGACACTTTCGGAGATACCCGTAGTGTACCTTTATAGCCACCCAGTTACGTTGTGACGTTTGGCACACCCAAAGCACTCCTACGGTATCTGGGAGCTGCACAATCTCATGGTCTAAGGAAATGATACTTGACATTAGAAAAAGCTTTAGCATACGAACTACATGATCTTGTGCTAGGCTTAGGATTGGGTCTTGTCCATCACATCATTCTCCTAATGATGTGATCCCGTTATCAACGACATCCAATGTCCATGGTCAGGAAACCGTAACCATCTATTGATCAACGAGCTAGTAAACTAGAGGCTTACTAGGGACATGGTGTTGTCTATGTATCCACACATGTATATGAGTTTCCTATCAATACAATTCTAGCATGGATAATAAATGATTATCATGAACAAGGAAATATAATAATAACTAATTTATTATTGCCTCTAGGGCATATTTCCAACAGTCTCCCACTTGCACTAGAGTCAATAATCCAGTTCACATCGATATGTGATTAACACTCAAGGTCACATCCCCATGTGACTAACACCCAAAGAGTTTACTAGAATCAATAATCTAGTTCACATTACCATGTGATTAACACTCGATGAGTTCTGGGTTTGATCATGTTATGCTTGTGAGAGATGTTATAGTCAACGGGTCTGAACCTTTCAGATCCGTATGTACTTCGCAAATCTCTATGTCATCTTGTAGATGCAGCTACTACGCTATATTTGGAGCTATTCCAAATAACTGTTCTACTATACGAATCCAGTCTACTACTCAGAATAATCTGGATTAGTGTCAAAGTTTGCATCGGCGTAACCCTTTACGACGAACTCTTTTACCACCTCCATAATCGAGAAAATTCCTTAGTCCACTAGTTACTAAGGATAACTTTGACCACTGTTCTGTGATCCATTCTTGGATCACTCTTGTACCCCTTGACTGACTCATGGCAAGGCACATTTCAGGTGCGGTACACAGCATAGCATACTGTAGAGCCTATGTCTTAGGCATAGGGGACGACCTTCGTTCTTCCTCTTTCTTCTGCCATGGTCGAGCTTTAAGTCTTAACTTCATACCTTACAACTCAGGCAAGAACTCCTTCTTTGACTTGTCCATCTTGAACACCTTCAAGATCATGTCAAGGTATGTGCTCATTTGAAAGTACCATTAAGCGTTTCGATCTATCCTTATAGATCTTGATGCTCAATGTTCAAGTAGCTTCATCCAGGCTTTCCATTGAAAAACACTTTCCAAATAACCCAATATGCTTTCCAGAAATTCTACGTCATTTCTGATCAACTATATGTCAACAACATATATTCATCAGAAATTCTATAGTGCTCCCACTCACTTCTTTGGAAATACAAGTTTCTCATAAACTTTGTATAAACCCAAAAACTTTGATCATCTCATCAAAGCATACATTCCAACTCCGAGATGCTTACTCCAGTCCTTAGAAGGATTGCTGGAGCTTTGCATACTTATTAGCATCTTTCAGGATTGACAAAACCTTCCGGTTGTATCACATACAACCTTTCCTCAAGAAAATCGTCGAGGAAACAATGTTTTGACATCCTATCTGCAATATTTCATAAATAATGCAGTAATCGCTAATATAATTCCAACAGACTCTTGGCATCGCTACGAGTGAGAAAGTCTCATCATAGTCAACTCCTTGAACTTGTCGGAAAACATCTTAACGACAAGTCGAGCTTTCTTAATGGTGATACTTACCATCATTGTCCGTCTTCCTTTTAAAACCCATATGTACCTAACAGCCTTACGACCATCAAGTAGTTCTTCCAAAGTCTACACTTTGTTTTCATATATGGATCCTCTCTCGGATTATATGGCCTCGAGCCATTTATCTGAATCCGGGCCCACCATCGCTTCTCCATAGCTCGTAGGTTCATTGTTGTCTAGCAACATGACTTCCAAGACAGGATTACGTACCACTCTGAAGTAGTACGCATCCTTGTCATCCCACGAGGTTTGGTAGTGACTTGATCTGAAGTTTCATGATCACTATCATAAGCTTCCACTTCAATTGGTGTAGGTGCCACAGGAACAACTTCCTGTGCCCTGCCACACACTAGTTGAAGAGACGGTTTAACAACCTTATCAAGTCTCCACCATCCTCCCACTCAATTCTTTCGAGAGAAACTTTTCCTCGAGAAAGGACCCGATTCTAGAAACAATCCCTTATTGCTTTCGGATCTAAGACAGGAGGTATACCCAACTGTTTTGGGTGTCCTATGAAGATGCATTTATCCGCTTTGGGTTCGAGCTTATCATCCTGAAACTTTTTTTCACATAAGCGTCGCAGCCCCAAACTTTTAAGAAATGATAGCTTAGGTTTCTCTAAACCATAGTTCATACGATGTCATCTCATCGGAATTACGAGGTGCCCTATTTAAAGTGAATGTGGTTGTCTCTAATGCCTAACCCATAAACTATCGTGGTAATTCGATAAGAGACATCATGATATGCATCTATCCAATAGGGTGCAGTTATGATGTTCCGACACACCATCACACTATGGTGTTCCAGGCTGTATTAGTTGTGAAACAATTTCCACAATGTCTTAATTCTATGCCAAACTCGTATTCAGATATTCATCTCTATGATCATATCATAGATATTTTATCCTCTTGTCACGATGATCTTTCAACTTCACCCTGAAATTACTTGAACCTTTCAATAATTCAGACTCATGATTTATCAAGTAAATGTACTCAACATCTACTCAAATCATCTGTGAAGTAAGAACATAACGATATCCACTACACACCTCAGCACTCATTGGACTGCACACATCAAAATGTATTTCTTCCAACAAGTTGCTTTCTAGTTCCATTTTACTGAAAACGAGGCTTTCAGTCATCTTGCCCATGTGGTATGATTTGCATGTCTCAAGTGATTCAAAATCAAGTGAGTCCAAACGGTCCATTTGCATGGAGTTTCTTCATGCATATACACCAATAGACATGGTTCGCATGTCTCAAACTTTTCAAAACAAGTGAGCCCAAAGATCCATCAACATGGAGCTTCTTCATGCGTTTTATACCGATATGATTTAAGTGGCAGTGCCACAAGTAGGTGGTACTATCATTACTATCTTATATCTTTTGGCATTAACATGTGTATCACTACAATCGAGACTCAATAAACCATTCATTTTAGGTGCAAGACTATCAAAGGTATTATTCAAATAAACAGAGTAACCATTATTCTCCTTAAATGAATAACCGTATTGCGATAGACGTAATCCAATCATGTCTATGCTCAACGCAAACACCAAATAACAATTATTTAGGTTTAACACCAATCTCGATGGTAGAGGGAGCGTGCGATGATTGATCATATCAACATTGGAAACACTTCCAACACATATCGTCAGCTCACCTTTAGCTAGTCTCCGTTTATTCCGTAGCTTTTATTTCGAGTTACTAACACTTAGCAACCGAACCGGTATCTAATACCCTGGTGCTACTAGGAGTACTAGTAAAGTACACATTAACACAATGTATATCCAATATACTTCTATTGACCTTGCCAGCCTTCTCATCTACCAAGTATCTAGGGTAATTCTGCTCCAGTGGCTGTTCCCCTTATTACAGAAGCACTCAGTCTCGGGTTTGGGTTCAACCTTGGGTTTCTTCACTAGAGCAGCAGCTGAATTGCCGTTTCATGAAGTATCCCTTTGTTCCCTTGCCCTTCTTGAAACTAGTGGTTTCACCAACCATCAGCAATTGATGCTCCTTCTTGATTTCTACTTTTGTGGTGTCAAACATCACGAATATCTCAAGGATCATCATATATGTCCCTGATATATTATAGTTCATCATGAAGCTCAAGCAGCTTGGTGGTAATGACTTCGGAGAACCATCACTATTTCATCTGGAAGATCAACTCCCACTCGATTCAAGCGATTGTTGTACTCAGACAATCTGAGCACAAGTTCAACAATTGAGCTTTTCTCCCTTAGTTTGCAGGCTAAGAAAATCGTCGGAGGTCTTATACCTCTTGACGTGGGCACGAGCCTGAAATCCCAATTTCAGCCCTCGAAACATCTCATATGTTTCGCGACGTTTCAAAACGTCTTTGGTGCCTCAACTCTAAACCGTTTAACTGAACTATCACGTAGTTATCAAAATGTGTATGTCAGATGTTCGCAACATCCATAGACAACGTTCGAGGTTCAGCACACTGAGCGGTGCATTAAGGACATAAGCCTTCTATGAAGCAATGAGGACAAACCTCAGTTTACGGACCTAGTCCGCATAATTGCTACTATCAACTTTCAACTAAAATTTCTCTAGGAACATATCTAAGCAGTAGAAGTAAAGCGCGAGCTACGACATAATTTGCGAAGACCTTTTGACTATGTTCAGGATAATTAAGTTCATCTTATGAACTCCCACTCAGATAGACATCCCTCTAGTCATCTAAGTGATTACATGATCCGAGTCAACTAGGCCGTGTCCGATCATCACGTGAGACGGACTAGTCAACATCGGTGAACATCTTCATGTTGATCGTATCTACCATACGACCCATGCTCGACCTTTCGGTCTCTTGTGTTCCGAGGCCATGTCTGTACATGCTAGGCTCGTCAAGTCAACCTAAATGTTTCGCGTGTGTAAATCTGTCTTACACCCATTGTATGTGAACGTTAGAATCTAACACCCGATCATCACGTGGTGCTTCGAAACAACGAATTGTCGCAACGGTGCACAGTTAGGGGGAACACTTTCTTGAAATTATTATGAGGGATCATCTTATTTACTACCATCGTTCTAAGTAAACAAGATGCATAAACATGATAAACATCACATGCAATCAAATAGTGACATGATATGGCCAATATCATATTGCTCCTTTTGATCTCCATCTTCGGGGCTCCATGATCATCATCGTCACCGGCATGACACCATGATCTCCATCATTGTGTCTCCATGAAGTTGTCTCGCCAACTATTACTTCTACTACTACAGCTAACGGTTAGCAATAAAGTAAAGTAATTACATGACATTTATGTTGACACGCAGGTCATAAATAAATTAAGACAACTCCTATGGCTCCTGCCGGTTGTCATACTCAACGACATGCAAGTCGTGATTCCTATTACAAGAACATGATCAATCTCATACATCACATATATCATTCATCACATCCTTTGGCCATATCACATCACATAGCATACCCTGCAAAAACAAGTTAGACGTCCTCTAATTGTTGTTGCATGTTTTACGTGGCTGCTATGGGTTTCTAGCAAGAACGTTTCTTACCTACGCAAAAACCACAACGTGATATGCCAATTGCTATTTACCCTTCATAAGGACCCTTTTCATCGAATCCGATCCGACTAAAGTGGGAGAGACAGACACCCGCCAGCCACCTTATGCAACTAGTGCATGTTTGTCGGTGGAACCAGTCTCACGTAAGAGTACGTGTAAGGTCGGTCCGGGCTGCTTCATCCCACGATGCCGCTGAATCAAGATAAGACTAGTAACGGCAAGATAATTGACAATATCGACGCCCACAACTACTTTGTGTTCTACTCGTGCATAGTAACTACGCATAGACCTAGCTCATGATGCCACTGTTGGGGAACGTAGCAATAATTCAAAATTTTCCTACGTGTCACCAAGATCAATCTATGGAGTCATCTAGCAACGAGGGAGGAGTGGATCTACATACCCTTGTAGATCGCACGCGGAAGCGTTCAAGAGAACGGGGTTGATGGAGTCGTACTCGTCGTGATCCAAATCACCGATGATCCTAGCGCCGAACGGACAGCACCTCCGCGTTCAACACACGTACGGAGCAGCGACGTCTCCTCCTTCTTGATCCAGCAAGGGGGAGGAGAGGTTGATGGAGATCCAACAGCACGACGACGTGGTGGTGGAAGTAGCGGGATTCCAACAGGGCTTCGCCAAGCGCTGCGGGAGGAGGGAGATGTGTTATGGGAGGGAGAGGGAGGCGCCAGGGCTTAGTTTTAGTTGCCCTCCCTTCCCCCCACTATATATAGGGCCAAGGGAGAGGGGGAGGGCGCAGCCTTGCCCCTTCCTCCAAGGAAGGGTGCGGCCAAGGGGGGGAGGAGTCCATCCTCCCCAAGGCACCTCGGAGGTGCCTTCCCCCTTTAGGACTCTCCCCTCCTCTTGTCTCTTTGGCGCATGGGCCTCTAGGGGCTGGTGCCCTTGGCCCATATAGGCCAAGGCGCACCCCCTACAGCCCATGTGGCCCCCGGGGCAGGTGGCCCCACCCGGTGGACCCCCGGGACCCTTTCGGTGGTCCCGGTACAATACCGGTGACCCCGAAACTTGTCCCGATGGCCGAAATAGCACTTCCTATATATAATTCTTTACCTCCGGACCATTCCGGAACTCCTCGTGACGTCTGGGATCTCGTCTGGGACTCCGAACAACTTTCGGGTTACCGCATACTAATATCTCTACAACCCTAGCGTCACCGAACCTTAAGTGTGTAGACCCTACGGGTTTGGGAGACATGCAGACATGACCGAGATGACTCTCCGGCCAATAACCAACAGCGGGATCTGGATACCCATGTTGGCTCCCACATGTTCCACGATGATCTCATCGGATGAACCACGATGTCAAGGACTTAATCAATCCCGTATACAATTCCCTTTGTCTATCGGTATTGTACTTGCCCGAGATTCGATCGTCGGTATCCCGATACCTTGTTCAATCTCGTTACCGGCAAGTCTCTTTTACTCGTTCCATAACACATCATCCTGTGATCAACTCCTTGATCACATTGTGCACATTATGATGATGTCCTACCGAGTGGGCCCAGAGATACCTCTCCGTTTACACGGAGTGACAAATCCCAGTCTCGATTTGTGCCAACCCAACAGACACTTTCGGAGATACCCGTAGTGTACCTTTATAGCCACCCAGTTACGTTGTGACGTTTGGCACACCCAAAGCACACCTACGGTATCCGGGAGCTGCACAATCTCATGGTCTAAGGAAATGATACTTGACATTAGAAAAAGCTTTAGCATATGAACTACATGATCTTGTGCTAGGCTTAGGATTGGGTCTTGTCCATCACATCATTCTCCTAATGATGTGATCCCGTTATCAACGACATCCAATGTCCATGGTCAGGAAACCGTAACCATCTATTGATCAATGAGCTAGTCAACTAGAGGCTTACTAGGGACATGGTGTTGTCTATGTATCCACACATGTATATGAGTTTCCTATCAATACAATTCTAGCATGGATAATAAACGATTATCATGAACAAGGAAATATAATAATAACTAATTTATTATTGCCTCTAGGGCATATTTCCAACACCCACGCCCAGCCGGATTACCATTGTACCCCGGGGGGGTGAGCCTATATAAACCCCCCGGGGCACCCATGCAAAGGGTGGATCTATGCTAGTTTTAGACACCACATAGGGAGGAGAAGAGAGCAAGCCGTGCCCTTCTTCCTCCTCTCGCCAAACAGCTCAAGGAGCATCTTGTAGCCACTCATCCATCTAGTGATCATGCGGAGACCCCGCAGAGCAGCAGTAGGGGTGTTATCTCCACGGAGAGCCCCAAAGCTGGGTAAGATTCGCCGGTATGCATGTCTTTGCCTCATCCCGCTTCCAGGCACCGGCGACGTCTTAGTGGCTCCCGCAATGATAAGCCACCCGTTGGCATATGTCGCACCTACCACCCGACATTTGGCGCCCACCGTGGGGCCAGGTGCACCATCGTCCGGAGACCCGTTCTGGACGGGAACCCTCTTCCTCCCCAGCGAGCGTAGCCAGCCCGGCACGCCCGATGGCGCTTGCCACGACGCACTGCAAGGCGTCGCCAACGTCTGCGCGGCGAGCGGCCTCGCCGATCTCCTTGACGAGACCCTCATCTCCGACGAGCTCGCCTCTGACGCGGGCACCGACCACCTCGTCAACCTCCTCGGCCAGCTCCACGTCTCCGGCGAGCTTGCTGTGGACTTGGAATCTATTGGCTCGACTGATCCGATGCCCGTCGACTCTGACATGGCCTCGCTCGACACTTTCCCCACCAACGTCACAATCTACAACGACCTTCTTCCCCGGTCCGATGGCTGCGACGGCGCCACCGCCGAGGTGATGGTCACCAGCCACGGCGGCGCTTCTGGCGAGGACGCCCTCGACGCCCCGCATGCGGCGGTCCATGACTTGTCCATCCCCTCCCGGCCAATGCCGACGCCGAAGCACTGGAGGCTCGCCGCCTCGCCCTCCTCGCGGAGGGCCGGAAGTTGGCTTCCATGAGACGCCTCACTGAGGCCCACCAGCGCGAAGCCGACCGCGCCGCCTTTGGCACGCCGCCCCCAGGCGGACCAAGCCGAGCCGGCATTGTCAGACAGCGCGGTGCTGCCCTCGCCGACACGCTAGGAGTCGACCGCCCAGTCTACGCCACTCCACTCGAGAACCTGCGCGTCGCCCAGGCGGCCGTAGACGAGCTAGACGGACTGGGGGCCGAAGAACTCCCCCACATGACCAGACGCATCCAGCAACTAATCGATGCAGCCGCACAACGGCGCGAAGCTGACGCCCGCGCGGGAAGCCCTCCCCCGTGCCGAGAGCACGGCACGACGTCCCGGACGCCGACTACGGGCAAAACCCCCGCGCGACACGAGAAGGAGCCGGCTGCCAGCCGAAGCCGAACCCGGACCTCCATCGAGCGAGACACAGAAGGCCGTCCCCGGGCCATGGAGCGGCGGGGCAACCCGCCTCCACCTCCGCCTCGCGGGGAGAGATATCCCACCCCGCTGCCTGTCATGCATCCGACTCTCGGCGGCCGACTAGGTCTCCGCAAAGGAGTCGGCGAGAACGACACCCGCCATCGGATCGACCGCCTAGCGCGATCCCTGGCGCTAGAAGAAGAAGATGATGTCGGCCCGCCTTGCTTCGGCCCCCGCATCTGCGACGAGCCTTTCCCCAAAGGGTTCTCGCTCCCAAGAGACATGCCCAAGTACAACGGCTCCGTGAAGCCGGAAGATTGGTTGATCGACTACTCCACAGCGGTTCGCATAGCTAACGGCAATAGGCGTGTTGCTGTGAAGTACATGCCCCTCATGCTGCAAGGCACGGCGCGGACCTGGCTCAATAGCCTCAGGCCCTACAGCATCAACAGCTGACTAGACTTCACAGAAGCCTTCGTCCGCAACTTCACCAGCACCTACAAGCGGGATCCCAAGCCCACACAACTCTCCTTGTGCGTACAAGGCCCTGCTGAGTCCACTCGCGACTACCTCACGCGCTGGGCCGAGCTCCGCAACTCTTGTGAAGGGGTGCACGAGGTGCAAGCCATAGAATACTTCACCGTCGGATGCCGAGAAGGCACCCTCCTTAAGCACAAGCTCCTCTGCGACGAGCCGACTACCCTCGACGAGCTTCTGATCATAGCGGACAAGTACGCCACCGCCGACTCCTCAATGAAGACTGAACTCCGGGTAGACGCGTCCGGGAAGGTAATCAACCCGGCGCCCAAGACGCCGGCTGGGGACTCCGGCCGACGCCTGTACCAGAACGACCACAAGCGCAAGGGCCCCGTGCCGCCTTCCGCCAGTCGGCAGGTGGCCACAGTCGAAGACGAGCGGCCCGAAGGGCGGCCCGCGCCCAAGAAATCTAAGAGCGGCAGGACGGCTTGGCAGCCGGCCTTCTCCTACGAGCAAACTCTCGACGCCCCATGCAAGTTCCACAGCGGCGCGAAGCCGTCCAACCACACAACCCAGAAGTGCCACTGGCTCACCCGAATCTCCAAAGGCGAAGGGCTCGTGCCGCCTCCGCCTGCTGGTCCGCCGCCTCTGGCTCCGCAGCTGCCGACCGCTCGGCCAGTAGTCGGAGCTGTGCACGATGAGTTCCCCGACGAGCATGCCACCTATGTCATCTTTACAAGCCAGCCTGAAGGCCGGCGTAGCAGACGCCGAGAGCACCAGGAAGCCAACGTGGTCGCTACCAACCCCGCCAAGCACATGCACTGGTCAGAAAAGCCTATCAGCTGGAGCCGGGCCGACCACCCAGAGGTGATGCCATATCCCGGCTCTTATGCATTGGTTTTGGATGCCACCCTTGCAACGGACAGACGTGCCGCCCGTTTCTCCCGCGTGCTGATAGACGGCGGGAGCAGCATCAACATCCTGTACCGTGACACCCTGGAGAAGCTAAACGTCAAGACGAAGCAACTCATGCCTACTCGGACTGTGTTCCATGGCATTGTACCTGGCCTGTCCTGCGCCCCCATTGGCAAGATCAAGATTGATGTACTCTTTGGGGACAAGGAGCATTTCCGCCGAGAAGCGATCTGGTTTGAAGTGGTGGACCTGGAGAGCCCCTACCATGCATTGCTTGGCCGTCCTGCCTTGGCCAGGTTCATGGCTGTTCCCCACTATGCTTACCTCAAGATGAAGATGCCGAGCGCCAAGGGCATCCTCACCATAGTCGGCGATTACAAGAAATCTTCCAAGTGCGCTGTAGCCAGCAGCCGCCTGGACGAGTCCCTGGTGATTGCCGAAGAAAAGAAGATGTTGGACTGAGTCGTGGCCATGGGCAGCAAACAGCCGGCCCTGTCCTCCGATCCCAAGGAGTGTGATACCCAAGGATCTTTCCAGCCGGCCAAGGAGACGAAGAAGATACCTCTTGACCCCGAGCACCGAGAAAGGTTTGCCGTCATCGGGGCAAACCTAAACAGCAAATAGGAAGGCGAGCTCGCCGACTTCCTCTGTGAGAATCGGGATATCTTTGCATGGTCCCCTAAGGACATGTCGGGTGTTCCGAAGGAATTCGCCGAGCACAAGCTACACGTCCGAGAAGGCGCAAAACCAGTCAAACAACCCCTCCGCCGACTGTCGGAGGAGAAAAGAAGGATTGTGGGAGAGGAGATAGCCCGGCTTCTGGCAGCCGGCTTCATTATGGAGGTTTTCTTTCCAGAGTGGCTCGCCAACCTGGTCCTTGTGCTAAAGAAGAACAACAAGTGGCGCATGTGCATAGACTACACGAGCCTCAACAAGGCCTGCCCCAAAGATCCCTTTGCCCTGCCAAGGATTGATCAAGTGATAGACTCCATGGCCGGATGCGAGCTGTTGAGTTTCTTGGATGATTACTCAGGATACCACCAGATAAAGCTAGATCCGGCTGACCGCCTGAAGACCGCCTTCATCACGCCATTCGAAGCTTTCTGCTACCTGACTATGACATCCGGCTTGAGAAATGCCGGTGCCACTTTTCAGTGTTGCATGTAGAAGTGCCTCCTCAAGCAGCTCGGCAGAAATGCCCACGCCTACGTAGACGACATTGTGGTGAAGACGGAGAAGCACGACACCTTGTTGGAGGACCTCAAGGAAACATTTGAGAACCTGCGCCGGTTCCAGATCAAGCTCAACCCCAAGAAATGCGTGTTCGGAGTGCGAGCTGGCCAGCTCCTAGGCTTCCTGGTCTCCGAACGCGGCATCGAATGCAACCCAGTAAAGATCAAGGCCATTGAGAGAATGGCGGTTCCCACCAAACTTTGAGACGTCTAGAAATTCACCGGGTGCTTGGCCTCCCTGAACCGCTTCATCAGCCGGCTCGGAGAAAAAGCTCTCCCCCTCTACCGCCTCATGAAGAAGACCACTCACTTCGAGTGGAACGACCAAGCCGACCAAGCTTTTCACGAGCTGAAGAAGATGCTGGCCACGCCGCCCGTCCTGGCGGCGCCAACTGAGAAAGAGCCCATGCTCCTCTACATTGCTGCAACCAGCCGGGTGGTCAGCACCGTCATCGTAGTCCAACACCCAGAAGAGGGCCGAGCACAGCCGGTCCAGAGGTCGGTGTACTATTTGAGTGAGGGACGTCAGTAGGCGGCTCGGGGACTTTCGTAGTTACGCCCGACCCGGGGACTGCCACACCCGGCTCGGGGACTGCGGTAGTCGGCCCGGAGACTGCATCAACACAACAGGCGGCGGCCGACTCCAGCACTTCACCACCCAGCCCGCCCGCCCTGGTCGCAGTAGCCGTGTTGACAATAGAAGAAGTCGCAGCTCCATCATGGGCTCGGTCCATCCTCAACTTCCTAGTAAACCAAGATCTGTCGGCTGACAAAACAGAGGCAAGACAAGTCCAACGCCAAGTCGGAGCATACACAATCGTCAACAGAGAGCTCGTCAGGCGCAGTGTCACTGGAGTCTTTCAGCGATGCGTCGAGCAAGAGAAGGGCATTACAATCCTCAGAGACATCCACCAAGGAGAATGCGGCCACCATGCAGCCTCAAGATCACTCGTCGCCAAAGCTTTCTGCCATGGGTTCTTTTGGCCGACTGCCCTGGATGAGGCCAAGGAGTTAGTTAAACATTGCAAAGGGTGCCAATTCTTTAGCTCCAAGCAACAAATGCCGGCTTCGACACTCAAGACCATTCCCCTCACTTGGCCCTTCGCCGTTTGGGGACTGGACATGGTGGGCCCATTCAAGACGGCGCGCGGCGGCATGACACATTTGCTTGTCGCCGTGGACAAATTCACCAAATGGATTGAGGCAAAGCCGATCAAGAAGCTGAATGGGCCGACTGCCGTGACATTCATCGCAGATATAACAACTCGCTATGGCGTGCCACACAGCATCATCACCGACAACGGCATGAATTTTGCCAAGGGAGCATTGGCACGTTTCTGCGCGACGCAGGGCATCCGGTTGGACTTAGCGTCCGTTGCCCACTCGCAGTCAAACGACCAAGTCGAGCGAGCCAACGGCCTCATCCTCTCCGGCATCAAGCCCCGACTGGTCGTGCCACTGGAACGCTCGGCCGGCTGTTGGCTCGATGAGTTGCCGACCGTCCTCTGGAGTCTGTGCACTACCCCAAACAAGTCAACCGGCTTCACTCCTTTCTTCCTTGTGTACGGTGCCGAGGCGATCATCCCAACTGACATCGAGTTCGACTCGCCTCGGGTAACCATGTACACAGAGGCGGAGGCCAAGGAAGCACGAGAAGACGACGTCGACCTGCTGGAAGAAGGCCGGCTGTTAGCCCTCAGCCGGTCCGCCATCTACCAGCAGGGCTTGTGCCGCTACCACAGCCGGAAGGTCAAACCAAGATCTTTCCAAGAAGGAGACCTCGTGCTCCGGCTGATCCAGCGAACAGCCGGCCAGCACAAGCTCTCGGCCCCTTGGGAAGGCCCCTTCGTCATCAGCAGAGCGCTGGGAAATGACTCCTACTACCTGATCGACGCACAGAAGCCGAAGGCACGGAAGAGAGACGACTCTGGCAAAGAGTCGGAACGACCATGGAACGCCAACCTCCTCCAAAGATTTTACAGTTGAAATGCAGTATGTATCACGCTAATTTTTGTACTAAGTACGAGACAATAGGCCCCCCGAGGAGAGCTCGGGGACTGCCATCATTTATCTATAAATGAAGAGTATCATGCTTATGATCATATCATTACATTCACTTTTTTCGTCCGGCACCGGGTTCGACTAGTCGGCCCGGGGACTGGCCGCCTTCAGTTATATTAGAAGTCCTACCCGCGGTGAGACAAATAGTGTGCCGGCACCCAAGCCCTTTCTTGCCAAAAGTCGCAGTTCGAAGAGCCGGCTGTCCGGCTGGCAAGAGTTAAAGGCAGGAAAGGACGCCCACACGAAAAACGGCTAGGGACTAACGGGCTAATATAACAAAAAGCCGGTTTTTCTCCCTCCACCGACCGACTACCAGAGTAGCCGGCCGGCCGGCCTCCATTCACCTCGCTTCAATCTAAGAAAGCTCGAGTACTTGCCTTCCCCAATAAAAAAATATAATAAATACAGCTAAGTCCTTCCTTAGCTGCAGGCTGCAGAGCAGCTGCCGGTTGGGAAGACAGCAGCTAGGGGAAGGCGGCAAAGGAAACAACCTAAAGATGAAAAGCATACGCGAATGGAAGCCAAACACACACACGATCATATTTACACAAAAGGCCTTCGAAAGGCCAGCATTCAACATAGTTTGAATACACCCCCAGTGGGTGGAACTGCGCAAGTTTAACAAAATTGTTTAAAAAGTAACAAGCAGGAAAAGCAAGGACGGCAGATTAAGCCAAGGGAGCGACTGGCGAGTCGGGCAGGTCGGTGGAGACGGCAGCGCTGGCTGGAGGAGTGGCCGGCTGGTGAACCTCGGCATGATCACCACCTCCCGCAGAGGGCGCGCTAGCACGCGCCTCGTTGCTGGAGGCACGGTCAGGCTAGGGCTGGTTGGCCGCTTCACTGGCCGGCTCGACGTCTTCGCCTTCCTCCCCTTCGTCGTCTTCACCTTCATCGCTAGAAGCGATCTCCTCTCGAGTCCTCACCCGCTGCCGGGTCCAGCCCGAACCACTCCTCCGGCTGGGTAACGCCGTCGTCATTTATTTCAGGAGCGAAGACGCTGATGTCAGTGCACTCGGCGATCGTCGAGGCACGCTGAGCGATAGCCGGCCGCACCTCCTCCATCTCCTCGTCGGCCTCCAGCCGCCAGGTGCGCAGCTGGTCCAGGTTCAGCCTGGGATACCAGGCTCAGACGAACTCTAGCGCCCGCCCAGTTCCAAGCCGGGCCGCCGATGCCTTCCAGGCCTCGAAGTGGCCAACCGCAACCTCCAGCCAGTCGGCAGTCCGACTCAGGTGTGGGGAATCATTTTGCCTGGCCAGAGGGCGGCCAACACCTGTGCCCCGGCGCGCTGGAGGCGGCGGAGCATGCGGTGAGCTGGCTGCAGCCGGGCTTGGACCACCAAGAGTTGCTCCTCAAGCGTCCGGCTCGCGTCCGGCGCAATTTCAGCCCCCGCCTGCCGGCGCGCCTCGCGATGGGCCTCGATGGTTTGGGTGGCGAAGACGGAGTAGCCGGGAAAGTACTCTGCACAGAGAACAAAAAGCAGCACAAGTCAGAAGACAAATCAGGGGGTAAGGGGCAAGCAAGGAGTGAGGAAGGCAGCTTACTATCGATCAGATCCTCAATCCGGCCGAAGCCCTCGCTCAGCGCTTGTTTTGCCTCATCCCAGCCCGCCGCTTCGGTCTCGAACTCGGCCTTCAGGGCGTCCTCGCTGTCCTGCGCCTTCTTCAGGGCCGCCTTGTGGCTCTCCTCCTGGTCGGCCAACTTCTTGGCTAGGCGGTCACGCTCCAGGACCAAGGCGTTGTACTCGGCTTCCTTGGCACGAAGGGCGGCCTGGGCCCCGCTGAGCTGCCCCCTCAAGTCGGCATTGGCTCCTGCAAGCATGAAGACAAAGGAAAAATCAATAAGGAAGAAGTCGTCAAGGAAGATCCGACCCGACCGCTCAGCAGTCAGCCCGAATCTCGGGGACTACACCCAATGGGTGCGCTGACGCGCCCCCACAGGAGATGAATGAAACAAAGCACGCACTCCGGCTGCTGGTCAGGTCCTCGATTTTCCGGCCCAGCTCCTGAGCCTGGGAGTTGAAGGCAGCAGCGCAGAGGTTATGATACTCCTGGAAGATCAGACAGGAGGCGAGGATAAGATAGTTGTCAGGACCTAGTAAGTTCCAAGCCGCCTGCGCAGCAGCCGACTCGGAACTCGGGGACTACACCCAGTGGGTGCGCTGACGCGCCCCCACGGAAGAAATCAAAAGAGCAAAACAACCAAGGCCAGAAGACTCACCCGGATGATGGCCCGCGTCGCGAGGAACTCTTGGGTGTATCGCTGCAGCGAAGCGGCCTGGGCTTGAAGCCGGTTCTGGACCTCCTGGGCCGCCATGTTCAGCTCGCCCGCCCCCCCGCTAGGAGTCCACTCGGATGTGCTGACGCTGGCCGCCTTTAGGGCCTCCGCCGTCTGGCTGGTGCTCGCAGCTCGGTGCGGCTCCGGCGCGGAGGTACCTCCCCCTGCGCGCCGGCGCAATGCCGGCTGCACCTCGAGGCCGGCCCCTGCCTTCGGCTCGCCCCCGGCCGGCTGCTCTGGCGCCGCGGCTGGTTGGCCGCTTTGGCCCGCCCTAGTCAGCGCCGTCTGCGGCGCCCCCTCCATGAATACCACGTGGTCCTCCCTCCTCTCCATCACCGGCGGGGCTTGGTCGACCTCCTCCGATGGGGGCACGGGGATTTCGGGGGCCACGGCGCGGAGGGGGACGACGAGCAGCGGAGGCTGGTTGTGCGAGGCCTCCGCCTCCATCTCCGCGGCTGCCGCCTCCGCCCGGGCCTTGGCCGCCGCGTCGGCCTGCTCCTTCGCCGCCTGGGCGGTCCTTCGCTCCGCCGCCTCCCGCTCCTCCCGCGCCTCCCATGCGTCCCACTCTGTGGCCTCCCTAAGGTCGGCGCAGGGATCCACGCGGCGGGAGCCTGAGGACCCTCCAGTCGGCCCGACCACGGAGCCGCTAGGACCTCGCTCAAGGGAAAGCGGTGCCCTGCCCGGCGAGCAAAGAAAGGTTTCGAAGAGCTTCAATCGAAGAGGACAACAAAATATATATATATGTACAAGACGTTTGATGACTTACGCCAAGATCGCCTGCGGCTGTTTCACCGCCTTGCGGAAGCGGGCCGCCTTCACGGCCGCCTCATCCCGCTTGGTCGCCGCCGTGGAAGCCTTGGATTTCTTCGGCCGGCTGCCGAAGAAGGTCGACGCGGCCCGGCGCTTCTGCGCGCCACCACGGGCAGCCGGCGCGGCAGACGGGCCCGCGCCTTGATGATCAAGCGCCGGCTGGCGGTGCGGGGCGGCTTCGACCTTGTCGTCGTCCGGCCAGTCCTCGAAGCCGGCCCCGAGCCCCGTGCCTCCTGCCTCGTCGCCTTCCCCCATGATGGCATCTTCCATGGCGGCCGCTCCCAGGTCCGGATCATCGGCGTCATCCACCGTGCGGTCGGGGAGGAGCTGGCACTCTACCCCTGCGGCCCCAGCCGTCGGCGGAAGAAGAGGGTTCTGCTAAGGGCAAACCAACTGGTCAGAGGTCGGCCATCATGGGGCCGGCTACAAAAAGTAAGAAAAGAAGAAAAACTTACGGTAGGCGGAGGGTTGGCGCGAGAATACGGCCCCTTGCCGTATCGCCAATCATCGGCGAGCTTGCAGTTGGAGATGTAGTTCACCATGTAAGACACCTCTGCATGAGGCATCTCCCTGGTGCTCAGCCGGCACGGGTCGAAGCGGCCGCTCATCTGGCAAATCATGTGAGGCCGGCCTTGGAGCGGAAGTACTCGGCGCTCCATGAAGGCGGCCACCAAGTCGGCTCCGGTCAGGCCCTCCGACTGGATCATCACCCGGAGCCGGGAGACGGCTGCGTTCCCGGCCTGAGACAATGACCTGGCCCGGTAGCTCCACGAAGGTTGCCTTCCAGCCAGTGGGCCGGCTACGTAAGCCGGCAGGTTGACGTAGTCGCCTTGCTGGGCGACGTTCTTCACGTAAAAGTAGGACTTCTGCCAGAGCTTCACCGACTGGATCAGCGGCATGGGCGGGAACGGATTGTTCTCGCCCGTCCGCCTCATGGAAATGAAGGCTCCGCAGGGGGCGGGCACGCCCTCGACGACAGTGCCGAGCTTGCTCTGGAAGAATCCCCCCCAGAGCTCGAGAGTGGGGAGAACCCCAAGAAAGCCCTCGCACAGGGTGACGAAAGCCGACAGCAGCATCACCGCGTTGGGCGTGAGGTGATGCGGCTGGAGGTGGTAGAATTCAACGAAAGCTCGAAGGAATCCGCTCGCCAGGAGGCCGAAGCCGCGCAGGCAGTGCGAGCGGAAGATCACCCGCTCGCCCTCCTCCGGTGCCGGCGAAATCACCCTCCCCGGCGCCTGATGAACCCGCACGAAGTTCTCGCCCGACAGGCGCCGCGTCCGGCGGAGGAACTCGACGTGGTCCTCGTGGACGTTGGAGCCATCCCACGAGCTCGACAACGCCATGGGAGCGACGCGGCGAGGATCAAGACGATGCGACGGCGGAGACACGCACGACCCCGCTACGGCGGGACCAAAGGAACCAAGAGGTCCGACGGCGGAACGGCGCGGCAATGGGTTGCTGCGGCGGCGAAGGGAAGAAGAAGGAAGGCGAGAAGGGGCGGAGCGAGGGAGAGTGTGCGAGCCTCTGCCGCTCCCCTCCTCCCCCTACTTATAGACCCGCGCGGCGGAGACGAGGAGGCGTGGTGTGGGGGAATGTGGGATCAATTGCGCCCACTCCCCCACGTCCCGTGATTATTGCGCCCTGATGGCATAATAAAACCGCCGCGGGAAGGCGAGCGGTCCGTGTGGGCCGCAGAAGATCCGCGCTCGGGCCAAGGCCTAGGAGTGGCGGGCCCGGGCTAGCGACGGCGTCCCATCGCGCGCGTGCGTTGGCAGGTTTTCCTTGCCACATGGCCCGCAGGATGGCGCACGGTCAGCTCGCAGGCCGACCCGCGTTCCCGCCTACGAGAAACGAAGCTTTCCGAAGATGGCGCGCACAAGCAAAGCCGACTCCTCAGGATAGGAAGCTGACCAAGCTTCTCGTCCCTTTGTTAGCCTCGAAGCTCGATCAACTTCGGGGACTACTGTCGGAGTAAATGACCACGGGTAGCCTAGCCGGCCCCCCTGGCCCTTCTGAAAAAATTACGAGCCGATCCGGCCCTCAAGAATCCAAGACGAGAGGCCGCCTTCCCCTTGCCGGCTGTCTCCCAGGCTGACTATCGGAAGGCGGCCCGACTTTAACCCCCATGAAGAAGCCGCCGGAGGGCCGGCTCCGAGAAGCCGGCCCCGAGAAGGCCGACTCCAAGAGGCTGGCTCCCACCAAGCGGTCAAGATCGTACCCTCGAAGTCTGCATCCACATAACGGCGATGTGACGAGGCGTGGCTACAGTAAAGCCTGCCACCCCCGAATCCCGGAGCATGCCTGGCACAGTGCGCCGTACGGGGTGGCCATGACCCGTCCGGCGCGGTACTGTTGCCATGTTGACCCTGATGTCACCCACAATGGGCCGCTAGCGCGGCCCACGGGCGGTGGGCCCCTTCAGGCAGAGAGACGCCCGAAGGAGGCCAGGCCTCCCCCAGTCAGCCCGAGACAGGGCCGGCTCCCGCAGCCGGCTTGCCCCCTCCCTCGAAGGAGATGCCCCATTAAGAAGACAAGATGCAGTGACGCTACGGTGATTGCCCGCTGGGCGGCGGCGCTGTAGCCACGCCCACCTCGGCGAAGCCCTCGTCACCAGGTCGAGGCAATAGTAACCAGCCACCGACAAGGCCCTGGACAGTGGGGCCTGGCTGTCGACCAAGGAGCCGGCAGCCGGCAGGGCCCACCAACCGGCGGGCCCCAGCAGCTGGCGCAGAAGCCGGCGAGCGTAGACACAGACGGCTGGGGCCCACGCCCAGCCGGATTACCATTGTACCCCCGGGGGGTGAGCCTATATAACCCCCCCGGGGCACCCATGCAAACGGTGGATCTATGCTAGTTTCAGACACCACATAGGGAGGAGAAGAGAGCAAGCCGTGCCCTTCTTCCTCCTCTTGCCAAACAGCTCAAGGAGCATCTTGGAGCCACTCATCCATCTAGTGATCATGCGGAGACCCCGCAGAGCAGCAGTAGGGGTGTTATCTCCACGGAGAGCCCCGAAGCTGGGTAAGATTCGCCGGCGTGCATGTCTTCGCCTCATCCCGCTTCCAGGCACCGGCGACATCTTACTGGCTTCCGCAATGATAAGCCACCCGTTGGCATATGTCGCACCTACCACCCGACAGGCCGAGCACGATCGGCAGGACAGTTTGGATGCCCTGGAGGAGGAGTGCGACGTGGCAAAAGCCCGTTCCGCATTCTATCAACAACAGGCTCGAAGGTATCAAAGCAGAGAAGTGCGGGCCGAAACCTATAACGTTGGTGAACTAGTTCTGCGCCTGCCGGAGAAGAAAAAGAACAAGCTCAAGCCCAAATGGTAAGGTCCCTTCATTATCGACCAGGTTCTGACCGGTGGAGCATACCGTCTGCGAGATGCATCGAATAATCGACTCGAGCCAAACCCATGGAACACAGCCAGACTCCAAAGATTCTACGCCTAGCGCCGTACTCTATGTTCGTCTCCTTACCTCCACGAATTTTTTGCATATCTGTTTTCTCTCTCTTTCTTTCTCTCTTTTCTCTTCAAAGCCCTAAAGGTTTAAGCCTGTGTCTTGGTTACACAATCCTGATGCACTAACCGCGCTCAAATATACTTGGGGGCTTCCTATACAGAAGCTTAATCTAATTATTTTTCCGGGCTTCATGCCCCGCACATGTGTTATTCTTCCGCATGTACCTTTTTTCGCCATTATATGCATCGATATGACTTAAGTTTTGGCCAAGCTGGGTTGCCTGGCTCTTGTGTTTATGCCCTACGTTCCCGTTAATTCAGCTAGGGCATAAGGGGAGCACCTCTGCGGTTGTTACTGCCGGGTCAGCCGGATGTGTACCTCAGACTAGGTGAAGCCGAAAGCTAGCGTTCTTAAGGAAATATTTGGTGAGTGAATAAAAGATGACTTTCATTTAAATTACTACATGCCCCCAGATGTTTTTTAGCCTGCATTTCACAGTTCGGACATGCACATTAGGGCATACGTACCCAGGGAAAGGAACCCTTAATGGAACTATTCTCCCTGGAAGATGTTTCTTACTATCCATGTAATATAACATAGCTAGTTGGGTACTTGTCTGTTCAAGCACTTATGACCCCTACGCCTGGTTTCCATGCATACCCCGGTTTTTGTATAACCGAGTGGGTATTCGGATACACTCCAGACTATCGGGTCCAGTGGTCGAAGCGAAAAGGTCCGCCATGACAAATGATTTACAATCCGGCTAGGGACATTACATATGTCACTTGAAGTACATAGTCACTAAGACTGATTAAATTCTTCTTCTATACCATCCAACAGGCTGTCTAGCCTACAATCCTGTAGGGAATACTTTGCGGCTAATTCTAGTTGATCATACACTAAACTGACAGGGATCTCTTTCCCATCGGGCCCCACAGGTCCGACCTCGGCCATGTGGTTTGGGTCAGCCTTGGGGTATCATGTCTTCACCATAGCTCGGGCTTCCCGTGCACCTTGTCGGCAGGCTGATATCTTCCATAACCGGAAGCGCCGCCGCGCTCCCTTCAGCTTGTCTATAAGCTTCCCCATGCCTCCTGGCAGGGACGCGGACAACCACAAGGCTTGGGCAATACTCTGCATCACCTGCCGAACTTGTTCGTGCAGTTGTGAGAGCTCTGGCAGAAGATCAGCCGAGGACCCGGGCATCTCCTCCACGGGACGACCCGTCAGCATACCTGTAGAGATAACACTGTTAGAAGGCTTCTTCGTCGAACTCCTTTAAAAAGTTCGTTCAAGCACTTACTAAAAATGCCGCGCTGAAGCCGTTTACACTCCTTCACGGAGTCCGCAAGCTGGGCTCGGACATCCTTCAGTTCCACACCTAGCCGGATATTGGCATCTTGGAGATCATTTTTCTCCTGCCTGACTCACGTTAGCACATGCTCGCCAACATTTCACTGTCGATCATCACGTGCCGTATCCGTCTCCACGGCCTTCGGATTCACTCCGGGGCCACCTGCAACATCTATTGTTAGGTGTACATATACGCCGCATACTACCTGGTACGGATACTCTTTGCAATAGACAGAAGAGTTACCAGGGGGACCCTTTTTGGACTCCTTCAATGCGGCAACAGCGGCTTCCAGTTGGGCCTTGCACTCGTCCAGCTCTTGAGACAGTTGGGAATTCTTCTCCGTAAGAACCTGCACAAATATTGATCCTTAAATCAGTTGCGTCAACTGTTTCAAGTCTCAGGGGCTACTGATACATATAATCGTCAGATTTACTTACCCATACATCCCGTACATACTGGTCCGTGGCTCTGGCTAGGCCATTTTGAGCAGCATGGAGGTACGCGTCTCCAGAATTGAAGGCATCAAAAGCCTCTGGTGAGAAGCAAGCGTCACGGAGTACGACCCGACGACGCCTATGATTCATGGCGCTCTCCACTTCTGAATTTGTAGCGGATAGTCTATCTGCATCCTCTGTAGGAGGAGTATCCGGCGCTTGCCCCATGTCGGCTTCCGCCTCTATGTCCGGCCCTGGAGCCCGACTGGTGGAAGCATGATCGGCAGCCTCTCCGGACATATCCCGGCGAGCGTTTTTCTATTAAAGAAACATGGACGTCAAAATTTTGAGAAAGACAACAACCACGGAGCGGGTTTTTTTGTCATAACTCCGCGCCGGCGTCTCCGTCCTGACCGCCTTCCTTTTTGGCCTACCCGACCTCGGTGCCTCTTGTTGGCGAGTTGCTGCGGGTTCGGCACGGTGCCCCGAATGCCTTCCCTGTAAAACACCATATGCATATGGTAGGTGAAGTATCTAAAAGGGGATCCTAGTTTTCGGAGTTGGGACTTTGGTTTTTCTTACATGCAACGCAGGGAGCAGTCCGGGATAGTCGGCCGTAATGGCCACCATGGCATCATCACAGCTCAATTGATAGAACTCCATGTCTATCAGCTCCATGAATATGTCCGGATCTTCTTCGAGTCTGGGACCGAGGGCCCGGTCAGGATCCTCTGGTTGTGGAGATGGGCTGTTGACCTGCCTTACAGCTTTTCGCAGTTCCTGCCGTAAAATGGCAAGGTAAGTGCCTACGACAAAGAATACGGGCAGAATGGGAGTAAGGAGATATAACTCACCCAGCTTGGAGGGTTGTACATGGAGAATCCATCCCATGGCTTGATGAGGATGAACTCCTCTTCCTCTCCCTTGAATAACTCGGACATAATTTTTGCTAAAGCAGCAGCAGAGTCCGGTCCCTTACGCCCGCAATGGGTGGCATCATCTTCCCCGTTAAAACACCACAGGGGGTGCCCTCGATATTGAAGTGGCTGCACTCCCCGCATTATACATATTGACATAACCTCGATTACTGTCAATCCTGATTGAGCCAGTGCTTTAATCTGGTTCATTAGGTAAAGGACTTCTCCGTTGTCCTCCTCCTGGGGGCTCTGTGGGCGCCAGCTTCGGCGTTTCTTCAGAGGAGCATTGTTGAACTCAGGAAGACCCCGCCGAACAGGGTCCGGAAGGGGGACGTCCTCCATATAAAACCATTTCGAAGGCCAGTCTTCGGACGTCTTCTTCGGAGTACCGGACAAGTATCTGGTCTTGGCGATGCGCCATATTTCGGCTCCGCCCACTTGATAAAGTGACCCCTTCTGTGTGCAGGGGACGAGGCAAAATAACCTCTTCCACAGCTCAAAATGAGCCTCACAGCCCAGGAATAACTCGCAAAGGGCAATGTAGCCGGCAATGTGTAATATGGAAGCAGGGGTGAAATTATGCAGTTGGAGGCCATAAAACTCCAGGAGCCCGCGGAGGAATGGATGAATTGGAAATCCGGGTCCCCTTAATAAGTAAGGAACAAGGCACACCTGCTCCCCTGTAGAGGGGCCGGGGAAGCTCTCCGCTTGCTCCCTGCCATTGTTGGTGGCGAGCCCGGCTCGGACGGGAACTATATACGCTGGAGGGAGAAATCCTTGAGCTCGAGTCTGCAGTTCGACTAATCGACTGTGTGGGACGGAACATCTCTCCCAATCACCGGGCTTAGGGCTACGGGGGCGAGAAGAGGAGCTGCGGTGGTCGGCCATGTTGGAATGGATTTTTTCAAAGCGCGCTCCGATGGATTCTCGCTGTGGGAGGATGGTATGGATTGGATCTAAGAATCCCCACCCCTTTAATAGACAATTTATTTATCCGGCTAGGGGGGGGGGGGTGAATGTAAAAATGCCCTGGCTCCTCGTATTCATTCGACGCGTGGAAGATAGCCCTTATTGGGCGCAGAAGCCAAGAAGTCCAACATTTATGGGTCCGAACACTACTTAACAAACATTCAAAATTTGAGAAGAACCTGCCTTGCAATGCTGAAGACAATACTGCGTGCCGGACTTGACGTCATTGAAGCATGGTTTGGGGGCTACTGAGGGAGTCCTGGATTAGGGGGTCTCCGGACAGCCGGACTATATCCTTTGGCCGGACTGTTGGACTATGAAGATACAAGATTGAAGGCTTTGTCTCGTGTCCGGATGGGACTTTACTTGGCGTGGAAGGCAAGCTGGGCAATACGGATATGTATATCTCTTCCTTTGTAACCGACCTTGTGTAACCCTAGCCCCCTCCAGTGTCTATATAAACTGGAGGGTTTTAGTCCGTAGGACAAGATACAATCATACGATAGGCTAGCTTCTAGGGTTCGGCCTCTCCGATCTCGTGGTAGATCAACTCTTGTAATACTCATATCATCAAGAATAATCAAGCAGGACATAGGGTATTACCTCCATCAAGAGGGCCCGAACCCGGGTAAACATCGTGTCCCCTGCCTCCTGTTACCATCCGCCTTAGACACACAGTTCGGGACCCCCTACCCGAGATCCACCGGTTTTGACACCGACAACGGGATTAAACAAACAGGGCCTTTGTGGAAAGTAATACCTGATGATCGGGTTTGCTTTGATTTTCCTGCAGACTGTAGATGATTTTGACGTTTTCGTTGGAGCACTAGTAGATGTCCGCTGGCTTGGCATATTCAATGCATGGTGCACTGGTGAATCATCTCAAAACTTGAAGCGAGGGATCCCGGCAACTTTGCCGAAAAGCTGTGACTTTCAAGGGGTTGACCCGATCGCGTAATTAGACAGTATGTGAAAGAAACAGTTTCGATCGCCTCGAACCCCTGTCGGTCTTGGCGACACTTGCGACTTGACAGATCGCGGAACGGTTGCTGCACACAGACGTGACCCTACTTTCTAGGGTTCAACAGATCTTGTTGGATAGATGTGTCTGGCCGGTCGATGCTGAATTTACCTTTTGATTCTCCTCTATTTTATGCAGCCGCAAAAACCTTTTCAATCTTCACTGATAAACTCAGAATTGATTTAGATCCTTCTGCACCAGTTCTTCTCTACCAGGAAAATCGCGAACTTCTCAACACCCTAGGACAAATCCCTCCAAGAACTCAACACCACCGTGCACAGGCCCCACGGTGGGCGCCAACTGTCGTGGATTTGTCACGGTAGATATCCTCGTGAAAAAGACTTAGTCGTGAGGCAAACACATCTATGTGGTAGCTTGAGAGGGGTTGAGCGGGGTGAGAGACATGAGGTTTTACCCAGGTTCGGCCCCTCACGGTGGAGGTAAAAGCCTACATCCTGCTTCATTGATATTGATGATCATGATTACAGGGGTGCTCTATCTCGAGAGCTATTGACTTGTCCGTCTATCTAGACTTATGAAACTTGTGGAAACCTTCCCTCTTGGGGAGCCCTGCCCCTCCTTATATATGTTGAAGGGGCGGCTTACATGACTAGTCCTATTAGGATTAGGATTACTCTATTACAAGTGGAGTCCTAGTCTTGCTTCCTTCGTAAGGGAATATTCCTTATGCTTTCCTCTTAAGCCGGCCCACCATAATACGAACCGGCATACTGGGCCTTGGGCCTTGTCGTCCGTCTGACCCGCCTGCCGGGTTACTAATGAGCCGCCAAGATCGGCCGGGTCTTCAGTGAGTGGAGAGATCCGTACGGGTCACTTAGTGAGTCGCCAAGTCAGTGCGGGTCACCAGCGAGTCGGCAAGTCCGGCCGGGTCATACCATGGGGTATATCCCCGACAATGTGCGTAAATATCTTCTCTATATTGGAAATGAGGCAAACGAATAAAAAAAGGCAAGGTATAATAGTTAGTACCATCTTGTAGTGAGCTGTTGTCTTCTTCATTGTGTAGACAAAGATCTTGTTATTTTTTGTCGCTAATTTCTTTATCCTAACAATTTTTCTGATTTTCTTGACTTGATTGATATTCATGGACAACTCATTTTCCCATATGCAAAAAGGGTCGAACAGTGGGTCAAAACCTCTGACAGCAGGACCTACATGTGCAAGACCAAATTGATAAAAACCTAAATATTAGAATGGTTCCTACAATTGCACAATAATGTGCTATTAGACAATGGACCATGCACGTGCAGTTAACTAAACACCACAAGAAATGAAACAAATGTTAACTTAGCACCCCATTGCACAATATAACATACTCCTAATAGAAGATCAGACAATTGACCAAACCAAGCATGCTTAACAACTTGGAAATATAGCAATTGTATTTGTTTCTCATGTATTTAGTACAACCAACTTCAATTTATTTCTCACATGATATACAATAACAGAATGCACCCACAACAATTGAACATTGCATTGCATAATTGAATCAAGCAATTAACTAAACACCACAACAAATGAACCAAACGTTAACTGAGCACCACATTGCATAATATAACATACTCCTAATAGAAGATCAAACAGTTAAGCAAACCAAGAATGCTTAACAACTTGGAAATATAGCAACTGTATTTGTTTCTCATGTATTTAGTACAGCCAAATTCAATTTATTTCTCACATAGTATAGAATAACAGAATGCACCCACAACAATTGAATATCGCATTGCAGAATTGAACCAAGTAGTTAACTAAACACCACAACAAATGATCCAAATGTTAACTGAGCACCACATTGCACAATATAACATACTCCTAATAGAAGATCAGAGAGTTAAACAAACCAAGCATGCTTAATAACCTGGAAATATAGCAATTGTATTTGTTTCTCATGTATTTAGTACAGTTAAATTCGATTTATTTCTCCCATGGTATACAATAACAAAATGCACCCACAACAATTGAACATCGCATTGCAGAATTGAACCAAACAGTTAACTAAACACCACAACAAATGAACCAAACATTAACTGAGCACCACATTGCACAATATAACATACTCCTAATAGAAGATTAGACATTTAACCAAACCAAGAATGCTAGACAACTTGGAAAATTGCACCCTGAAGAATTGAACATCACATTTGCATAATTGAACCAAATAGTTAACTAAACACCACATTGCACGACATATAGAGCATGTACACTAGAGCAGAAGATTGCATGGTAAAAGTAGATAGCACAATTCACTAGAATTTGTTAAGGAAAGGTAGTAGCTAGCAAACTGAACATGTGTCCTTATAGTGAGGTAATAAGACAAGCTACTCCTAATTGTCGGAGATATCGATGACGATTGGCTCCTTGGACATGGAAGAGGGCGAGGCCTCCGCATCGTGGGTGCCCTCGTCGTAGTGGTGAGTTGCCTGAGCTGCTCCGGGCACCAACCTGCTGGCTCTCGAGATGAGGTAAGCACGTGCACGCTGAGAAAACACCTCGTAGTCTTTGTCGAAGGCACCAACGGTGGCCTTGAGAAAACGCCACGAATTGTTGTTTAAAGCAGCCAACCGCGTCGCGGCGTCAGCGCGTGAGGCGTCGACGGTGGCCTCGACGGCGAGGTACTCCTCCAAGATCTGGGGGTCGGCACAAATGGCAGCCATCGCGACCTCATCCGCACATGCGGCCGCGATTTGCTTCTCTGTTGCCAAATGCTCCTTGAATCCTGGCTATACTGCATGCACCATGGCTTAGGGCGGCGCTTATTTGGTGGAGGGGTCGGTGATTTGGGTGGAAGGTGTCGCACTCGCGCCGGCGGTCGGGGCATGTGGGATGTGGAAGGAGGAGGAGGATGGGGGTAGGGTGTGGATTACCTGCCTGGTTAGGCGAGGCCGAGCAGCGTGAAGGAGGGTCGCCGGCGAGGAGGCGGCGTTGCAAGCAAGGAGTGAAGGTGTCAACTTGGAAAGGAAGGCGTAAACAGGGGAAATGTGGCTTTTGGTAAGGGGGAGGGGCGGGGAGGTAGATATTCCCGCGGAAGCCAAAAAATTGGAATTGCTTCAGCGAAAAAATTGGAGCACAAAGTGTCATGAGACACGGTCCCTTATTCAGATCGGGCTATGGACTATAGCCGTCGCACCATCTCGCGTAAGCCATATGCGTACTATAATCCGACGGTGCTCCAATATATTTTGTGCTGCATCTCACACGGTTTGTGATAATAAACTGTGTGGGATCTACTTGATTTTTCGTCTTGATTTGAATTACATAATGGAGTCACAACTTGTTGTGGTAATTTTTTGTCCCATTTGGGGCTAGTTTGGGGATGTGCTTCTCATAAACCAGAGCTTCTCATAATAAGAATGATGGTTTCGATAGGGAACGTCCCACCTTTGGGGACGAAATGATATCCATTGCCTCTTATTGCTTTCAAAAATTTTCTCGTGTCAACATAGAACAACAAGAGTGTTTTGTCAATTTTTGAGATTTTTCGGGGTTCGTTTGGAAATTTTTATGCATTAATTGAGTTTTCAATGCATTTATGTGCATAATTCAAATTTGAACTACATGCACATGCTCTAATGCATATAAAGTGGTTGAAAAATCAAATCTGTGTCCTTGGTTGCATGCTTAGGTCCCATGCAAGAAATGTGAATGAATTTCAAACACCAGGGCACCGTTGATTACCGACAAAAAAGTTGAGATACTTTGTTTTTAAATTCTAGTAAATCCAAAACTCGTCTGAAATTCATGAAACTTAGCATGCTATCATGGAATGGCACCCGACATGCTGTGGTATTTTTCGTGTCCATTTTGAGAGAAGGCGCACTCGAATAACAACCAACAAAGGCATTTTGAAAAAATAGCTGCCACTTTAATATCTCAAACATTTGTATAATTCAAATCGTGTGCGTTCGATTAACCATTCACGTGACGCCACGTGTCTTCATTTTAATGGCTATAGGAGGTGCCGTGCGGACAGCTACTTGACCTTGACTGAACGGGAGGCGTGCAAGCGGAGTCCGGTGCGCAGGCTGACCGAGAGGCATGCAAGTTGTCCTCCAATGTGCAGGCTCACCGGATAGCGTGCGAGTTGTCTGCTGCGCAGGCTCACTGGGAAGCGAGCCCTTTGACTTCCATGGCCGCCCGCCTTCCTCTCCATTAATGGCGCCCATCCTGCTATTTAATATGGGCGGCCTTACTGTTCGCCTCCCATTCCCTCCCTCCCGCAGACCTCCACCAACGCCATGGCGCAGAATGATCATTTGCCACTAGTCTTCAAGTTTGGTAAAGTCGACTCCGAGCCGGAGGAGATAGAAAATAAGGAGGAATGGGGCCTCATGGACATGGCCCAGAACGAGCCGGGCGTAGCGGTTGCTGCCCCCGCTCCCGTCCCAGCTCCCATCCCCGCGCCCGCGCCAGCGACCATCCTCATAGCAATGACGGGCTAGTCACCGAGCACTAGCGCAGAGCTGGAAGCCGCAGGCGTCATCGAGGTCTCTGTGGACCCGCGTGAGCTCGTGTACATGCCAGCGCCAACGCCCGTGCCCGTGCGTGCCCCTCCACCCACCGTGGCGCCGGCCCCCATGCGTTTGGCTGCACCCGCCGCGCCCGTGCCCCTGCCCATGCGCGCCCCTCCACCTAGCGTGGCGCCGGTCCATGTGCGTTTGGCTGCACCCGCCGCGCCCGTGCCCATGCACGCGCGCCCCTCAGCGGCATGGGATGCTGACGTCGACCACTACCTCTCAGCGGCGCCAGTTGCCGTCCTCCCGCGCCCCGCCCGTCGGTAGCTCGACGACATGATGTTTAATTTACAAGTGAAGAACTTTTTGTGCTGCCTTAAAGACTTCAACAACGGCGTCCCGAAGGACGACAACGACAACGACGACACGGCACGCCGCCGCCGCCAGAAATAGTTTTTTCGGGGTTTAATACTGTATCTCGAATTCTCGATCATATGAATATAAATTCGCAGTGTGACTGAATGAAAGATATGGTTTGAATGAACTTGCACTTTTCTCTCTTAATGTACAGACTTATCAAATGATTTTCTTTTGAAAAAACGTCGATGGTTTTTAAATATAAAACACTCATTGCAAACGTTTTAGTTAGAACACCCGACAGCTTCCCTAGGAAGCCAAGGGAAAATGTGCCGAGCAGGATTCGTGCAGATCTTGATCGCAAATGTTTTAGATAGAACACCCGTATGCAAAATGAGAGCTATGGTCTTCCCTCTTAAGTCAAGGGAAAATTTGCAGTGCATGATTTGCGCATCCCTTCAACGCAAACGGTTGTTTTGGATGACCCGTGTGCAACCACATAGAAACAATTGGGTAAGATTTGCATCTGTCATATTGGGTATGTTGCCATTTGTCAAACTAGAAATATTGACATTTGTTTATCTAGTAACATTGCCATTTGTCAACCTTGTAACACTGCGATTTGTCAAAATATGTAGCTAAAATCACTAGCAGTTTATAATTTTTGCAACTAAAATCACTAGCACTGTTCATATGGACACCACTAGCAGGCGTGAGTTGATGGACGCATATGCAAATGTACCATTGATTACATACAACAAGTTATCAACCCATAACGACAACGAGGATACATGTTGGATTATAGATCATTTCCAACAAAACATTCTAGTAAAGTAAAGTTTTTCTCACACAACAAATAAGAAAGCGATGAAATGAACTTCAGCTCAACCACTCGTCGGCGTTGGAAACACTTGCTTTGAACGAGAAGTGATTCTCCGGGAAGGGCCAGCTACTGTTAATCTCAAGACCAATGCAGGACTGATCATCCAGGCTGAAGTGGCCTATTTCAATACCCATATTGTGATAGCCACGGTAGGGAAACATATCAATGTTCGAGGTATAGATACAGTTGCTTCTCATAAATGGTAGTAGCGTTGTGTCAACAACAGCTGGATCGCCTTTCACCATCATTGGATAGTTTTGTCCAAGGAAGAGCGAGTTTTCTCCAAGATTATCAATACTGAACCAGGGAGAAGGTGTTGGCGCTAGCACACTAGTATCCATCCCGAATACCCTGCAATGGATGTTGGAATAGGTCCGGAGAGTGCGACCATGCGAGACAACACATGTTTCCTTAGTAACATCAGCAGTGCCCTGTATACAGACAAGAAGAGGTGATCCATCGGAATAAGTTGCCAGGCGCCACTGAGTATATGGGTCCTGCTCGTCCTCATGCTCGTGATCATCACCATCATCATCTCCCCCTTGGTTATAATTTTTTTCAAGTATAGGTGGTGGAATGTTCACAGGACCTTGGAAACACAAGAAGGTTAATTAGTAAAGAGAAACTAGCTAGCTAACCCGCATGCATGTGGATGCAACAATTATAATTACGCTGGAAGAGAAATATACCGAAACCATAAGGATTCCATGCAAAAACAGTGCCACGAGTGGTGGCAGCAAACACAAGACCCTCGTATTGAATTGCATCATAGTACTCATCCGTGTACATAAATTGATTTTTGAGCAATATCCATCGAGTCGTGGAAGCAAGGATGGCAACAAGCTTGTCGAAGATAGCAACAACTTCATAGTTCATGTAATCCCAAGAGTGGTTGGGAACTCGACAAATTGCTATATTCCATAGATGACAGTCACCATGATCGTATTTGAACGTACGTAGAATACCGGTGTGCTCAACTTCAGGGCAGTCTAAGATTTTTGGAAGTGGAACCCAGTGATGAGTGTACACATTCACAAGTTCCCACTCGCAGTTGTACCCAATATAAACAATCCAATCTCCATTTGTGCCTGCGCAAGCCTTACACTCGAGCGATGGCATCTTAACATCAGATGTATCATTATCAAGCGACATCAACTTGCACAAGGCGAGGCTTTTGTCGTCCCCGCGCCTGTGATCAGGGTCATGGCGAAGAAGATAGGGGATATCAAACCGCTCCTGGACCCTTGGGTTGCTTGTAATGATGTTATTACTTGAGTCGAGAATGGTCTAGAACGAATCTGCCATGCTAGCCGAGGTGATGATGTCGCACCGATCAATGAGTTCCTCCACCACATCATCTTTCAGATCGGGGCAAGAATAACGGGGTCGTTTCCGGCCTGTTTCCTCCATGGAGAAGATGATCAAACAATGGCAGAAGGAAGGGTGAAGGCAAATGGAGGGAGGAAGAGCGTGCGACAGCAGTTCCAAATCGAGAGGGAAAGGCGAAGAGGCGGTGGACGATTGCTATGGTACAAGAAGAGGCTAGTGGGGAGTGAACGGTTGCCATAGAGGTCACACACTAACGACAAGGCCGAGTGAACGGCATGCCGTATATCGCACACACCTTGATCTGGCTGACCGTTTCTTTTGTGTCGCCTAATCAGAAACACTTCATCAGACTGAACCGTATGTTGTATATCGCAGACACCTTCATCTGGCTGTCCGTTTCTTTTGTGTTGCCTCATCGCAAACAGTTAATTGAACTAAACCGTATGCCCCACATCGCACACACAACTAAAATCTGAACCGTGTTTGATGCATCCGTCATCACAGACATTTTGCACCTTTTTTGATGGGTTTTTTACACCACAGTTTGCAATTATTGCATCACACACAGTTTCATCGAAGGGTCTCTGATCGTAGTGTCGCATTAGCAGCATCTTGCAATAGTGCATGTGAAAGAAATGGTGGCATGTGCGGAGAAGCTCGGTGTGAGGCTTTGTTCAGGGATGTTCAAGAATGCTTTGGAGACCGTCTGCAACATCAGGCCCAAGAATATTACTTAAAAGGCCTGCTTGGAGAGGGCTCTTGGCCGCTTCGAAGCTGTGCTGGCGGTGTGCAAGTTGCCAAGCTTTCTAATTATGTCAGAGGGGAGGCTGAGCCACAAGTTGGAGTTCCTAAGGATGGAATTTGGGTTGGAGCCTTCATACATCGCACACAGGCCGACAATTCTCGCGTATGACTTGGAGAAGTGTGTAATGCCCCGGCACTATGTCATAGAAGTTCTGAAGGTAAAGGATCTAGTGTAGAAAGACATTGACTTTTACAGCGTGTTTGCTTACACGGAGAAGAAATTTGTAGAGAAATACATTGACTATTATAGTGAGCGTGTTCTAGGGCTCGCAGACACTTATGATGCTGCTTGTGCAAGAAAAATTCCCGAAATCCAACTATGAGAGCTTGAAACAAAAATTTTGAAGGTCCATTCTCTGCTTTAGAAGCTAGCATATGTTGATACAAATAGCACTTCTAACAAGCTTTTTAGTGATATGATAACTCATGGCTGATTGCTAAGCTTATATATGTTGATGTTGCTGAAGAGATTAGATGATTTGCTTTCGGTGGCCTATTGTTCTTTTCCTGGGTTTTAACCTTATTAATATTACTTGCTTCTTGTTTAAGCCTTGCACAAAGGAGTATATGCACCCCCTTCTCATTGTTGTACTCCCATTAATGCTACTGATTAGGTATGTATGTCTTATCTTACTTGGTAAGTATAATCCTTTTTACTTAGTTGGAAGTCCTGGTTACACCATAATTCCATGTTGATATCGTTGCAAGAAAACAATGGAACCGCATAGACTGCCCATCAACGTATCTACTACTATAGCAAAAGATCCCCGTGTGTTGCAATGGGAGAAAAAGATACCACATGCTTGTGACCCAAATAATCATGAGTCAAGAAACTAATATGTCCATGTTCTTTATTTCAACATGACATCCCATCTTGTTGCCACTTGTCTGTCATCACATTCTCGCATATGATGATCATAGTGCTTACAGAACCACAACACACTTGAATGTGGTCAATCGTAAGCCATCTCTATCATGGCATAAGATGAGGTTTTTCTCTTGCTACATTTATTTCACTTGCAATTTGTTTGTGTGCTATTGATTAAGGTTGCACTCTAAATAGCATTTTAAAAATAGTTAAAAGATTAAAATAACATAATATTCAGATTCTACACATTTTTCTAATCAAATTTCATATATGACATGTTAAAATTGGAGTTATGATTTAAAAGATATGGATATTTAAAAAACATTTATTCTACATAGACTGCCGGTTAATCTATACCAATATAAAAAGATCCAAAGGGGCAGATCCAATTAATCTCGGACATCAAATCATGTCAATCCAACGACCTAGAATGCTTCAATCTCGAGCGCTCAATACATTTAGCGTGCAGTTAATTTCATACCAAATATAGTGCTAATCACGTAATAACATGCAAATAATATCCTACTTAATATCCATATGCACTTAATATACTTCCAAATTAACGTGCATTGCACATACACATTGACTAGTTAGCATAAAGGACATGATATTTTCAGTACAAACGCAAAAAACGATTCAATCTGTCACTTAAAAGTCAACTGCGGGTTGATTACCCAAAAGTGTAGGGGGTTTTGTGTAAAATCCAAAAAAATCATTTTGCCACTTAAAATAGGAGTGCGGGTTGAATATAAAAAACACAAGGAATTTTCTGCAAAAATACCAACGACGTACGACTAGAGGCAGTAAGTGCTTTATTATTAGGTAAAGATTAACTGTAGTAACTGAGGGAGTCCTGGATTAGGTGGTCCCCGGGCGTCCGGGCTATGTGACATGGGCCGAATTGATGGGCCGTGAAGATACAAAGATAAAAGGCCTTCCCCCATGTATGGATGGGACTCCCCTTTGCGTGGATGGCAAGCTTGGTGTACAAATGTGTAGTTTCCTTTCTCTGTAAACCGACTCTGTACAACCCTAGGCCCCTCCATGTCTATATAAACCGGAGGGTTTAGTCCGTAGAGGCTAAGACAAATCATACATGCTACACATCTAGGGTTTAGCCATTACGATCTCGAGGTAGATCGACTCTTGTAACCCCTATACTCATCAAAGCCAATCAAGCAGGAAGTAGGGTACTACCTCCATTAAGAGGGCCCAAACCTGGGTAAACATCGTGTCCCCTGCCTCTTGTTACCTTCGATCCTCAAACGCACAGTTCGGGACCCCCTACCTGAGATCGACTGATTTTAACACCGACATTCGTGCTTTCATTGAGAGTTCCACTGTGTCGTCAACAGAAGGCTCGATGACTCATTCGATCATCCACAACGATGCCATTTCTGGGGAAGCTTTCCTCCCCGGCAAGATTTTCATATTTGGTGGCTTCGTTCTGCGCGCCAACTCGATCGGCCACCTCAAACAGATCAACAGCTACGCCCCCGGTCATCAGATCAGTTTCGGGAACCTGAATTATGTCGCTAATATCCAAGGAGACTTGATCTTCGAAGGGTTCGTGGCCCTGACCACCGCTTTGGCCTTAGATCCGGAGCAAACCATCAGGTCCGAAGATGGGAGTTTGGAGCCCACCGTACTCTTCGCTGCAAACTGCATTATCAAGGATCCGAAGGCGATTGTGTCCGCGGAAAACTTGGAGTTAGACCGGGTTCCCCCTATCATTGGAAGGCCAGACTCGCCCCCGGACTCTAGATCCAAACTCTCGAAGTCCGCGACAAGCAAACATGGCCAGAAGGCCTTCGCCAGGACAACCCCGCGAATTCTCGTCTCCCCATCCAAACCTCACTCTTAAACGAGGCTCTGGACTTAATGTGATCCCTCGCCATTACAAAGGGGTCACAGCCGAACTACGCCCAGCCCGGACTAGGGGCTGAGAGTGGGGAATTTCACGTCCCACCCACCACCCACTTCATAGCCACTTTCGAAGATTTAACCGACATGCTGGACTACTCATACATCTCCAACGTATCTATAATTTTTTATGGCTCCATGCTATATTATCTACTATTTTGGACATTATTGAGCTTTATTATCCACTTTTATATTATTTTTGCGACTAACCTATTAACTGGAGGCCCAACCCAGAATTGTTGTTTTTTGCCTATTTTAGGGTTTCGAAGAAAAGGAATATCAAACGGAGTCCAAACGGAATGAAACCTTCGGGAACGTGATTTTCTCACCGAACATGATCTAGGAGACTTGGACCCTACGTCAAGAAACAAAGGAGGAGGCCACGAGGTAGGGGGGCGCGCCTACCCCCTCAGGCGCGCCCTCCACCCTCGTGTGCCCCCTATTGCTCCATCGACGTACCCCTTCCTCCTATATATACCTACGTACCCCCAAATGATCAGATACGAAGCCAAAACCCTAATTCCAACGCCGTAACTTCATGTATCCACGAGATCCCATCTTTGGGCCTGGTCCGGAGCTCCACCGGAGGGGGCATCCATCACGGAGGGCTTCTACATCAATACCATAGCCTCTCCGATGAAGTGTGAGTAGTTTACCTCAGACCTTCGGGTCCATAGTTATTAGCTAGATGGCTTCTTCTCTCTTTTTGGATCTCAATACAGTGTTCTCCCCCTCTCTTGTGGAGATCTATTCGATGTAATCTTCTTTTTGTGGTGTGTTTGTTGAGACCGATGAATTGTGGGTTTATGATCAAGATTATCTATGAACACTATGTGAATCTTCTTTGAATTCTTTTATGTATGATTGGTTATCTTTGCAAGTCTCTTCCAATTATCAGTTTGGTTTGGCCTACTAGATTGATCTTTCTTGCAAGGGAGAAGTGCTTAGCTTTGGGTTCAATCTTGCGGTGTCCTTTCCCAGTGACAGTAGGGGCACCAAGGCACGTATTGTATTGTTGCTATCGAGGATAACAAGATGTTTTTTTTATCATATTGCATGAATTTATCCCTCTACATCATGTCATCTTGCTTAAGGCGTTACTCTGTTTTCATGAACTTAATACTCTAGATGCATGCTAGATAGCGGTCGATGAGTGGAGTAATAGTAGTAGATGCAGGCAGGAGTCGGTCTACTTGTCTCGGATGTAATTCCTATATACATGATCATACCTAGATATTCTCATAACTATGCTCAATTCTGTCAATTGCTCAACAGTAATTCGTTCACCCATCGTAAAATACTTATGCTCTTGAGAGAAGCCACTAGTGAAACCTATGGCCCCGGGTCTATCTTCATCATATCAATCTTCCAATACTTAGTTATTTCCTTTGCCTTTTACTTTGCTTTTATTTTACTTTGCATCTTTATCACAAAAATACCAAAAATATTATCTTATCATATCTATCAGATCACACTCACGTAAGTGACCGTGAAGGGATTGACAACCCCTTATCGCGTTGGTTGCAAGGAGTTATTTGTTTTGTGCAGGTACTAGGGACGCGCGCGCAACCTCCTACTGGATTGATACCTTGGTTCTCAAAAACTGAGGGAAATACTTACGCTACTTTGCTGCATCATCCTTTCCTCTTCAGGGAAATCCAACGCAGTGCTCAAGAGGTAGCAAGAAGAATTTCTAGCGCCATTGCCGGGGAGGTTCACGCAAGTCAAGATTTGACTCCCGACAACGAGCCATTTCTGGCATCATTGCCGGAGAGTCTACGCAAAAGTCAACATACCAAGTACCCATCACAACCCTTATCTCCCGCATTACATTATTTTCCATTTGCCTCTCGTTTTCCTCTCCCTCATTTCACCCTTGACGTTTTATTTGCCCTCTCTCTCTATCCTCCCTCTCTTTCTATATTTGCCTCTTTTTGCCCGCTTGCTTTTTGTTTGCTTGTGTGTTGGATTGCTTGCTTGTCATGATGGCTCTACCTAGATTTGGTGATCTTCACCTTAAAAGGTTAGAGGAGATCGAAAGCAATGTCAGGAGTTTTATGGTTTTGCAATTTGACCATAATAATTTCTTCAGAAATGAGCTTAAAGAACAGAAAAGTTTGATGAATTTTATGAATAAAGAGCTCGATGATATGTCTAAAGAATTTGATGGTTTAAGATCCCAAATTGCCCATCTTGAGAAATTGACTGCTGAAATTTCGGATAAGCAAGCTACCTTAGTTAATAGGATGGCCGCTAAACCAGATTTCTTTGAAAATAAAGATGAAGATCTAAAAGTTATTGATGTGTCCCCTATAAAATCTTTGTTTTGCAATATGAATCTTGATAATGATGGGACTGAATATGATCTACCTTTACCTAGAAGGCGTTCCAAAAATTCAGAGTTTTTAGATCTTGATGCTACATTTGATGAAAGTGGTATTGAAGAAATTAAAACCCTAGATGTTGTTAAACCCACTATTTTGGATTTCAAGGAATTTAATTATGAAAATTGCTCTTTGATTGATTGTATTTCCTTGTTGCAATCCGTGCTAAATTCTCCTCATGCTTATAATCAAAATAAAGCGTTTACTAAACATATCATTGATGCCTTGATGCAATCTTATGAAGAAAAACTTGAGTTGGAAGTTTCTATCCCTAGAAAACTTTATGATGAGTGGGAACCAACTATTAAAATTAAGATTAAAGATCATGATTTCTATGCTTTATGTGATTTTGGTGCTAGTGTTTCCACGATTCCAAAGACTTTGGGTGATTTGTTAGGTTTCCGTGATTTTCATGATTGCTCTTTAAACTTGCATCTTGCGGATTCCACTATTAAGAAACCAATGGGAAGAATCAATGATGTTCTTATTGTCGCAAATATGAATTATGCGCCCGTAGATTTTATTGTTCTTGCAATAGATTGCAATCCTTCATGTCCTATTATCCTTGGTAGACCTTTCCTTAGAACGATTGGTGCAATTATTGATATGAAGGAAGGAAATATTAGATTCCAATTTACATTAAGGAAAGGCATGGAACAATTTCCTATAAAGAAAATTAAATTAACTTATGAATCTATTATGAGAGCCACTTATTGATTGCCTACCAAAGATGGCAATGCCTAGATCTATCCTTGCTTTTTATGTCTAGCTAGGGGCGTTAAACGATAGCGCTTGTTGGGAGGCAACCCAATTTTATTTTTATTCCTTGATTTTTGTCCTGTTTAATAATAAATAATTTACCTAGCCTCTGTTTTGGTTGTGCTTTTTGTGTTTAATTAGTGTTTGTGCCAAGTAGAACCGTTGGGAAGACTTGGGGAAAGTCTTGATAGCTTGCTGTAAAAAATAGAAACTTTAGCGCTCACGAGAACTGCTGCCATTTTTATTTGGAAAGTGATATTTAGTTAATTAGTTTTGAAGATTATTAATAGATAAATTCCTCACGTCCAGCAATTTATTTTAGAATTTTTCGGGTTCCAGATCTTGCGCTAGCTACAGATTACTACAGACTGTTCTGTTTTTGACAGATTCTGTTTCTCGTGTGTTGTTTGCTTATTTTTATGAATCTATGGCTAGTAAAATAGTTTATAAACCATAGAGAAGTTGGAATACAGTAGGTTTAACACCAATATAAATAAATAATGAGTTCATTATTGTACCTTGAAGTGGTCTTTTGTTTTCTTTCGCTAACGGAGCTCACGAGATTTTCTACTTTGAGTTTTGTGTTGTGAAGTTTTCAAGTTTTGGGTAAAGATTTGATGGATTATGGAACAAGGAGTGGCAAGAGCCTAATATTAGGGGATGCCCATGACACCCCCAAGATAATCTAAGGACACCTAAAAGCCAAAGCTTGGGGATGCCCCGGAAGGCATCCCCTCTTTCGTCTACTTCTATCGGTAACTTTACTTGGAGCTATATTTTTATTCACCACATGATATGTGTTTTGCTTGGAGCGTCTTGTATGATTTGAGTCTTTGTTTGTTAGTTTAACACAATCATCCTTGCTGTACTCACCTTTTGAGAGAGCCATACATGATTTGGAATTTGTTAAGAATACTCTATGTGCTTCACTTATATCATTTGAGTTATATAGTTTTGCTCTAGTACTTCACTTATATCTTTTAGAGCACGGTGGTGGATTTGTTTTATAGAAACTATTGATCTCTCATGCCTCACTTAGATTATTTTGAGAGTCTTAAATAGCATGGTAAATTGCTCAAATAATCCTAATATGCTTGGTATTCAAGAATAGTAAAAACTTTCTTATGTGTGTGTTGAATACTATGAGAAGTTTGATGCTTGATAATTGTTTTGAGATATGGAGATGGTGATATTGGAGTCATGCTAGTTGAGTAGTTGTGAATTTGAGAAATACTTGTGTTAAAGTTTGTGATTCCCGTAGCATGCACGTATGGTGAACCGTTATGTGATGAAGTCGGAGCATGATTTATTTTTTGATTGTCTTCCTTATGAGTGGCGGTCAGGGACGGGCGATGGTCTTTTCCTACCAATCTATCCCCCTAGGAGCATGCGCGTAATACTTTGCTTTGATAACTTGTAGATTTTTGCAATAAGTATATGAGTTATTTATGACTAATGTTGAGTCCATGGATTATACGCACTCTCACCCTTCCACCATTGCTAGCCTCTCTAATAGCGCGCACCTTTCGCCCGTATCACACACCCACCATATACCTTCCTCAAAACAGCCACCATACCTACCTATTATGGAATTTCCATAGCCATTCTGAGATATATTGCCATGCAACTTTCCACCGTTTTGTTTATTATGACACACTCCATCATTGTCATATTGCTTTGCATGATCATGTAGTTGACATTGTATTTGTGGCAAAGCCACCGTTTATAATTCTTTCATACATGTCACTCATGAGTCATTGCATATCCCAGTACACTGCCGAAGGCATTCACATAGAGTCATATTTTGTTCTAAGTATCGAGTTGTAATTGTTGAGTTGTAAGAAAATAAAAGTGTGATGATCATCATTATTAGAGCATTGTCCCAGTGAGGAAAGGATTATGGAGACTATGATTCCCCCACAAGTCGGGATGAGACTCCATACGAAAAATAAAAAAAGAATAAAAGAGGCCATAAAAAAAGAGAAAAGGCCCAAATAAAAAAAGAGAAGAAAAAATGAGAGAAAAAGAGAGAAGGGGCAATGATACTATCCTTTTACCACACTTGTGCTTCAAAGTAGCACCATAATCTTCATGATAGAGAGTCTCCTATGATATCTCTTTCATATACTAGTGGGAAATTTTCATTATAGAACTTGTCTTGTATATTCCAATGATGGGCCTCCTCAAAATGCCCGAGGTCTTCGTGAGCAAGCAAGTTGGATGCACACCCACTTAGTTTCTTTTTGAGCTTTCATATACTTATAGCTCTAGTGCATCCGTCGCATGGCAATCCCTACTCACTCACATTGATATCTATTGATGGGCATCTCCATAGCCCTTTGATATGCCTAGTTGATGTGAGACTATCTTCTCCTTCTTGTCTTCTCCACAACCACCATTCTATTCCACCTATAGTGCTATATCCATGGCTCACGCTCATGTATTGCATGAAGATTGAAATATTTTGAGAATGTCAAAAGTATGAAACAATTGCTTGGCTTGTCATAGGGGTTGTGCATGATTTAAATACTTTGTGTGGTGAACATAGAGCATAGCCAGACTATATGATTTTGTAGGGATAACTTTCTTTGGCCATGTTATTTTGAGAAGACATGATTGCTTGGTTAGTATGCTTGAAGTATTATTATTTCTATGTCAATATTAAACTTTTATCTTGAATCTTTCGGATCTAAATATTCATACCACAATTAAGAAGAGTTACATTAAAATTATGCCAAGTAGCATTCCACATCAAAAATTCTATTTTTATCATTTACCTACTCGAGGACGAGCAGGAATTAAGCTTGGGGATGCTTGATACGTCTCCAATGTATCTATAATTTTTGATTGCTCCATGCTATATTATCTACTATTTTGGACATTATTGATCTTTATTATCCACTTTTATATTATTTTTCGGACTAACCTATTAACCGGAGGCCCAACCCAGAATTGCTATTTTTTTTTGCCTATTTTAGGGTTTCGAAGAAAAGGAATATAAAACCGAGTCCAAACGGAATGAAACCTTCGGGAACGTGATTTTCTAACCGAACATGATCCAGGAGACTTGGACCCTACATCAAGAAACAAAGGAGGAGGCCACGAGGTAGGGGGCGCACCTACCCCCCTCCCCCCCAGGCGCGCCCTCCACCCTCGTGGGCCCCCTATTGCTCCACCGACGTACTCCTTCCTCCTATATATACCTACGTACCCCCAAACGATCAGATATGGAGCCAAAACCCTAATTCCACCATCGTAACTTCCTGTATCCACGAGATCCCATCTTGGGGCCTGTTCCGGAGCTCCGCCGGAGGGGGCATCCATCACGGAGGGCTTCTACGTCAACACCATAGCCTCTCCGATGAAGTGTGAGTAGTTTACCTCAGACCTTCGGGTTCATAGTTATTAGCTAGATGGCTTCTTCTCTCTTTTTGGATCTCAATACAATGTTCTCCCCCTCTCTTGTGGATATCTATTCGATGTAATCTTCTTTTTGTGGTGTGTTTGTTGAGACCAATGAATTGTGGGTTTATGATCAAGATTATCTATGAACAATATTTGAATCTTCTTTGAATTATTTTATGTATGATTGGTTATCTTTGCAAGTCTCTTTGAATTATCAGTTTGGTTTGGCCTACTAGATTGATCTATCTTGCAATGGGAGAAGTGCTTAGCTTTGGGTTCAATCTTGCGGTGTCCTTTCCCACTAACAGTAGGGGCAGCAAGGCACGTATTGTATTGTTGCCATCGAGGATAACAAGATGGTTTTTTTTTATCATATTGCATGAATTTATCCCTATACATCATGTCATCTTGCTTAAGGCGTTACTCTGTTTTCATGAACTTAATACTCTAGATGCATGCTGGATAGCGGTCGATGAGTGGAGTAATAGTAGTAGATGCAGGCAAGAGTCGGTCTACTTGTCTCGGACGTGATGCCTATATACATGATCATACCTAGATATTCTCATAACTATGATCAGTTCTGTCAATTGCTCAACAGTAATTCGTTCACCCACTGTAAAATACTTATGCTCTTGAGAGAAGCCACTAGTGAAACCAATGGCCCCTGGGTCTATCTTCATCATATCAATCTTCCAATACTTAGTTATTTCCTTTGCTTTTTACTTTGCATCTTTATCACAAAAATACCAAAAATATTATCTTATCATATCTATCAGATCTCACTCTCGTAAGTGACCGTGAAGGGATTGACAACCCCTTATCGCGTTGGTTGCGAGGAGTTATTTGTTTTGTGCAGGTACTAGGGACGCGCGCGCAACCTCCTACTGGATTGATACCTTGGTTCTCAAAAACTGAGGGAAATACTTACGCTACTTTGCTACATCATCCTTTCCTCTTTGGGGAAATCCAATGCAGTACTCAAGAGGTAGCAACTACGCCTGTGAAGACATCGACAACATGGACGACGATGCAGAAGATGAACAAGGCCAAGACCCGCCAATCACCGGACGTTCGACGACCACCTCCACATATGACGTGTATTTGTTGGACACACCTAAAGAGGATGACGACGACAGGAAGGATTCGGTTGAGGACAAGCCTACTGAGGCACCTCCAAAGCGCCGATGTCAGCGACGCCGCTCAAAATCACGTCGTGGCAAAGACAGTAATACCGGCACCAAAGACAATAACACACCGGAGGGCACGAAGACCCCGAAGCCCCCATCTAGCCTGCATCCGAACAACACGACATGGAGGATGGGTAAGTTAACCCCGACGATGCGGTCGGGAACGAGGACTTGGAGGATGATACATCTCCAATGTATCTATAATTTATGAAGTATTCATGCTATCATATTTTCAACCTTGGATGTTTTATATGCATTTATATGCTATTTTATATGATTTTTGGGACTAACCTATTAACCTAGAGCCCAGTGCTAGTTTCTGTTTTTTCCTTGTTTTAGAGTATCGCAGAAAAGGAAAACCAAACGGAGTCCAATTGACCTGAAACTTGACGGAGCTTATTTTTGGACCAGAAGAAGGCCATGGAGTAAAAGAGTTAGGCCAGAAGAGTCCCGGGCTTCCCACAAGGGTGGGAGGCGCGCCCCCTACCTCGTGGACAGCCCGGAGACCCCCCCTGACTTGTTCTCGACGCCAAAACCTCTTATATATACAAAAAGCTCCAGAAATTAACCTAGATCGGAAGTTCCGCCGCCGCAAGCCTTTGTAGCCACGAGAAATCAATCTAGGCCCTCTCTGGCACCCTGCCGGAGGGGGCCATCATCACCGGAGGGCATGGAGGAAGATCCCGGAAGGGCCATCATCACCATGAAGGCCAAGGACCAGAGGGGGAACCTCTCCCCATCCAGGGGGAGGCCATGGAGGAGGAAGCACAAGGGGGAGAACCTCTCCTCCTCTCTCTCGGTGGCGTCGGAGTGCCATCGGGAGGGGAATCATCGCCGTAGTGATCGTCTTCATCAACATCACCATCATCATCACCATCCTCATCTCTTTTACGTGGTCCACTCTCCCGCACCCCGCTGTAATCCCTACTTGAACATGGTGCTTTATGCCACATATTATGATCCAATGATGTGTTGCCATCCTATGATGTTTTGAGTAGATATCCTTTGTCTTTGGGTTGATTGATGATCTAGATTGGTATGAGTTGTATGTTTTATTTTGGTGATGTCCTATTGTGCCCTCCGTGTCGCGCAAGCGTGAGGGATTCCCACTGTAGGGTGTTGCACTACGTTCATGATTCGCTTATAGTGGGTTGCTTTGAGTGACAAAAGCATAAACCCGAGTAAGGGGGTTGTTGTGTATGGGATAAAGGGGACTTGATGCTTTATTGCTATGGCTGGGTTTTACCTTAATGATCTTTAGTAGTTGCGGATGCTTGCTAGAGTTCCAATCATAAGTGCATATGATCCAAGAAGAGAAAGTATGTTAGCTTATGCCTCTCCCTCATATGAAATTGCAATGATGACCACCGGTCTTGTTAACAATTGCCTAAGACAGTTCCGCACACCGACCCATCATTATTCCACACTCGCTATTTATAATATTTAGCAATATATTCTAACTTTATGATAACAGCACTGACTTTTATATTTTATCTCTCCGACACCATGCAAAGTTATCCTCTTCATACCCACAACGTAGTTTTATTTCTTGTTTCTATTTGGAAGCAAACGTTCGGTGTACTTATAGTCGTATCAGTGGCAGATAGCACTACAAAAAAAAGACACATCCGTGATATTTTGGGCCGAACGAAAAAAAAATTCTGTCATACATATGACACTTCTATGATGATAATTGTGACAAAACCCGGTATCATCATAGATGTGGTGGGCTCCTACTTCTATGACAAAAAATCATGACAGAAAATGGGCTTTTCGTCCTGGGCGGGCCGGAGACGCAGCTGCATGACATTCTTTGGGCCGTCCATGACGGAAAAAACCGTGGTAGAAGCGAGGTCGAGGAAAATTTCGGGGAGTTCCCGGTTACGGTGGGAGGTCGGGGGCCGAGCGATGCGCGTTTCTCTCATACACGTACGCGCGTGTGTGCGAGGCGTTGGCTCTAACTGAACCCGAGCGATTGCACTGCAGGCTACGTGTTACTGAACCCGAGCGATCGATCGATGGCTGTTAACTGAACCCGATCGAGCGATTCCTTCGCTACTGCTGCTAACTAAAGCCGATCGATGCTGCCACTAGGATGAATAGTGAGTGTTGCCGGGGGGGTTGGATGAATAGTGAGTGGTGGCGTTGCCCAGCACCCCGTGGTGTGGATGGCTGGATGAACAGTAGAGGGTGGAGGGGTGCCTGTGGAGGGGTGGTTGAACAGGACCCCGTGGTGTGGAGGGCTGGATGAACAGTCGACGGTGGAGGGGTGGTTGAACAGTAGCCGGTGGAGTAGCGCACGGTGGAGGCTGGATGAACAGGAGCCCATGGAGGCTGGAGGAGGTTGACGGTGGAGATGAACAGTATCCCGTGGAGTCTCATTTTGCGGCACACCACAGCCCTCCTGATGAACATTACCCCCGTTTCGACCGTAGCGCTCCAACACAACTCTGTTTCGTCCATTTTGCGGTACGCCACACCCCTCCCGATCAATAGGACCCCCGTTTCGACCGTAGGAGGTCCGTTTCCTCCGTTTTGCAGTACGCCAGACCCCTCCCGATCAATAGGACCCCGTTCAGAACGTAGGAGGTCCGTTTCCTCCATTGTGTGGTACGTCAGGCCTCATTTCCATCGCCTGTTCTGTCCAAGCCCTCCCGATGAACACGACCACGCATTCCGTTCCGACCCAGCCGGTTGGCCCCACATGTTCCGTTGCCTCCCGATGAACACGACACATTCTGTTGCCTCCCATGAACACAACGCATTCCGTTGCCTCCCCATGAACATGACGCATTCCGTTGCCTCCCCATGAACACGACGACGACGATGTTTCTCCGTTCCGACCCACTGATGTAGACAAGCCCTGGCCGTACATATGCGTGAGTAGGCGTTCGAGACCCCGCCCGTATGTACAAATACGTGGCCGTATTTTCTTTCTTGCACCCTGGCCGCTGTATGTACGTGTACATGCTACATGCGCGCCTCTACTACGACACGTACGCGTCTCTACTACGACACGTGCGTGCCTCTACATCCACCAGTATATATGTACGTACACTTTCGCGACCAGAATGACAACGCTACGTACGCTTCGACCAGGTGGGTCCCTACTATTAGGCACTTCCTTGCGTGCGAAGATGTAGCTGGTGGGTCCCAGCAGTCAGGGGGGCGAATCGTTTTTTTGCCCAGATGCACTTCCTTGCATGCGAAGATGTAGCTGGTGGGTCCCAGCAGTCAGGGGGCGAATCGTTTTTTTGCCCGGACGCACTTCCTTGCGTGCGTAGATGTAGATGGTGGGTCCCAACAGTCAGGGGGAAATGTTTTTTTTGCAAAATACGGTGGCTCGTCCGGTGGGTCCCCGCTGTCAGGTGGAGGAATCATTATTTTGCGCGTAAAGGAGGCACTTCCTTGCTGCGGCCATGGACCCAGCTGTCAGCCTCTCCACGTACAGTCCATGTCCGATGGAAGTCGTTCCTTGACCAAGTTGACCACGCCGCGCCGAGAGCACCACGGCGGTGGACGACGGCGAGGAATAGGAAGGGGACGACTCGGAGCCGGGGAAGACGCGGAAGTGGATGCCCACGCGAAGAGGAGTACGAGGGTTCACTGGTTTGGCTACGGCGTGAGGCTGCTGTTGCCGCAGATTAACAAGGGGTGTGGGTGAGTAGAGGGATGGTGTGGCCAGCGGTGGGAGTAGTAGGGGGCGGTGAGGCCTCCGCAGCATCACAGCCGGCCACGGGAGGCAGGAGCACGCGGCACGACCGGCGCTGGTTTGGGCGGCTGGAGCAAGAAGACCAGAGGTTGAAGAAGCACTACGGCCGTTGGATGAACATCGTACGGTAACAGGAGCTAGAATCGTTCATATTGACTAAGTTGACAAAGCCCTCCGTCCCCGTCAACTTGGTGGGCCCACAAGTCAGCCTCCCACTATGTTGGGTTCCAGCTGGCAGGGGGAATATTCATTTTTTGTGCGTAATAAGGAGGCACTTCCTTGCGTGCGAAGATAGCTGGTGGGTCCGACATGTAAGCGGGGGGCTCGTTATTTTCACGAAATACAGAGGCCCTTCTGGTGGGTCCCAGATGTCAGGTGGAGGAATCATTATTTTGCACGTAATAAGGAGGCATTTCCTTGTGTGCGGCCGTGGACCCAGCTGTCCTTGTGTGCGACTGTGGACCCCGTGTAATAACATATAAAATATATTTTTTTAGAAAACATGGAGCATCTCCCCGGTTCCATTGCTGAGAACGAAACCACAACATATTCTGATATAGCAGCTCAAAGAGAAGTTCAAAAGCAAAGGTAGAAAAGCTACAAACTAGGGGGTGGATGAACAAGTTCTCTGAATAACACGAATCACCCGAGCGGTGCCAAAGGCAGAGCGGATAGTGCACTCAAATGACACAAGGAGGGTCCAGCGAAGCCTTCATGGTCTTCAGCCGAGGCGTTGTGTCAGCCTGCGGCGACCAGTAAGCAAGCGGAGACACCGGGCTGGAAGACGTAGCATGGTGGATGTCCCTCTTTTTCGGCGCCAGGTGCCCATCATCTTCATCAGAGATCTTGAGACGAGCCCACTGGTCCAACCCCAGAGCAGGTCGAGCCTTGTTCAGCCACAAGTGATCGCCAACGGTTTCTGTAGGGATCTTGTTAGGGTTTCCACGAAGCTCATCAACTTGTCCTTGTCCGATCCGGAGGAGAGAATCGCCCAATTCCTCACCATGTTCCCGATCAACCTCAAGACCTGCGGAATGGAAATCTAGGAGGTGTTACTGAAAATCATAGCATTTCTATATTTCCAGAGGCACCAAAGGATAGCTGAGCTAACAGTATTTAAAACTGAGCACCTTTTGCTAGCAATCCAAAATCTGGCGACAGATTCGAAGGATGAGCCAATCTGACTAGAGAAATATTCCTCAATGTGGGCCCAGAGATGTTTTAGCAACTATACATTCAAAAAATAGGTGAGAACAAGACTCTTGTTCCAAGGAGTAAACACAATCAAGGGGTTTGATGATGTGTCTCGTCCTAAGGTTATCCCTAGTCATCAATTTGTTTTTGGAGAGAAGCCAGAAAAATACATGAATTTTAGGGGAAACTCTCAATTTCCAGACAGCAGGGATAAACACGGGTTGAACCCCTCTAAAGATGATAACATGATAGAGGGAGCTGGAGGAATACTTCCCCTTATTGCCCAGCTGCCAAATCAGGGCATCCGGCTCGGCCGTAAAGGTAATGCTTTTGGAAATTTCCTCCAACTGGAACCATTGTTCCATGAGACTATCACTAAAGTTCCTTCTAAAATAGAGTTTTAGGCATTGACCGTCCCAAACTTCATTGACACTTTTGTTAAGATCATTGCAGACAAAGTAAATAGGCCAAAATTGGACTGCTAGGGGGGATGTGCCAAACCAAGTATCTTCCCAGAACTTGGTTCTACTCCCATCCCTCTACTCCCATCCCCTATGTTCCATCTGTAGCCAAATTTCACAGCATGCATAATAGATTTTAATCCTTTCCAGAATCTAGAGGTCTTAGGGTTGGAGGAAGGGACAAAAATATTAGGTTTATTTCCTAGGTATTTATGGGCAATAAGAAGCTTCCAGGGTTTCAGGTCTTCCTCATAGAATCTTTTAATCCAAGACCCTAGAAGACAGATGTTAATTTCTTGGAGGTTAGGTATGCCTAGGCCTCCAAAATCTTTTTTCATAAAGACTAGGGCCCAATTAGCAAGGTGTATCTTACTATTTCCCTCAAAATCATTCCACAAGCAATGAGACATCTGAGAATTGATGGGATTCACTGCCCATTTAGGGAACTTGAAGAAGGAGAGGAGATACACTGGAATGCTAGCCAAACAAGCTTGTATGAGGACCAATCTACCTCTATAAGAGAGAAGTTTGCCCCTCCACCCAGCAATCCTTTTAATGATTTTATCCAGAAGGGTTGGATATCCTCTCTCCTCAGTTTATCATAGTGGAGAGGGATACCTAGGTACTTAATGGGGAAGTTACCTTTATTACGGACTAGAATAGAGAGGAAGTCAGCAAACTCCTGATCATCCATGTTGATAGGGACGAGTTCACTTTTAGAGTAGTTGATTCTCATGCCTGAGACTTGTTCAAAATAGGTTAGAACAGTTTTTAGATTGCTAGCATGTGTGGAGTCATTGTCTAAGAAAAGGATGGTATCATCTGCATATTGAAGGCAGATGATGCCACCAGGGCAGACCTCAGGACAGAGCCCTGCAATCAGACTATGATTAGCAGCTTTGCTCAGCATTTTCGTAAGAACGTCCACTACTAAATTAAACAAAAGCGTGGAGATGGGGTCACCTTGCCTAAGGCCTTTACCAGCAAGGAAAAAATCACTTTCACAGTTATTTAACTTGACCCCAACAGACCCCCCATGAGTAAGTTGCTGGATCCAAGTAGTCCATTTACCCGCAAAACCTCTAAGCTCAAGGAGTTTTATAAGGAAATCAAGGTCAACTTTATCGAAGGCTTTCTCATAATCCAATTTAAGGACAAGTCCTTTATCACCTCCTGAGTGGACTGAATGAAGAACTTCATGAGCTGTAACAACACTCTCTAAAATGTATCTCCCTTTTAGAAATGCAGATTGATTGCTAGCAATCAACCTCTGCAGGACTTTAGAGAGCCTACTGGTGAGGAATTTAGAGAAAATCTTAAAACTACAGTTAATCAGGCTGATAGGCCTAAATTTCTTCATAGAGGTGGCCTCAGGCTCTTTAGGAATAAGAGAGAGCATAGCAAAGTTGAGCATGTATATGTCCAACTCTCCTCTATGAAAGGCTTGGAAAAGATGTAAGAGATCATTTTTCACCAATTCCCAAAAATGCTGGTCAAACAAGAAGGGAATCCCATCAGGACCAGGAGCCCCATCAGGATAAGAGCTAAAAATGGCTTCCTTCACCTCTGTCTCTGAAAAGGGGGCTTCTAGCAGCTCATTTTCAGCAGGAGAGACTTTTTTAGAAGTAGATAAAAAATTGTTTTTGTAGAGAGAACCCAGAAGGGTTTTCTTTCTCAAACATGTCTTTGTAGAAGTCACTAGCCACTTTCAACATCTCATCTACCTCAGTAACAGGGTCATTAGGGCCATCAAGGGAGTGAATGAGGGTTTTCCTCCTCCTCTGGTTAGCTACTGCATGAAAGTAAGAAGTATTTCTATCACCCTCCTTAATGTTCCTATCTCTAGACCTTTGTTTGGCTTTGATTTCTACTTGAAGCCAAATTTTCTTGAGCTCTCCATGGACAAAGTTTAATCTATTAGTCCCAGCCTCAGAGAGGTCAGTAGGCTCATTCCAGATTTTCCTGACTAGCTCAGTAAAATCTTCTCTAAGCAACCACCACTTTTCAAATTTAAAACTATTGCTCTTTGGAGTTTGGTTAAGACCAGAGTCCCAAAGCAAAGGAGTGTGGTCACTACCACATATGGGCAGAGCTCTACAACTAGAAAGGGGAAAGAAACTATCTAATTCTGTGTCACAGAAAATTCTGTCAATGATGGACATAATCAAGTCTACTTGATTATTGGCCCAGGTAAATTTCCTAGAAGAAAGTTTAATTTCAAGCAAGCTCCAGATCTCAATCCAGGCATTGAAGCAGTCACTCCATTTATGATTAATGGAACCATTGCTTTTATCTGCAGCATTCCTAACTAAATTAAAATCCCCTCCAATCAGGGTGGGAATGTGAGTATCTAGAAATAAGGTATGAAGTTCAGAAATAAAAGCTTCTTTGCCTTCCTCATAAGGAGAGCCATAAACAGTGATAATCCTAAAGGTTTGACCAGTAGTTTTCAAATTAACTAAACAACTAACAGAAAAGTCTAGGTGTGACCAAGCAACAGCCTAAAAAATGCTTAAATCTATTCCCATCAGGATGCCTCCAGCAGATCCTTTGGATGGAAGAACATGCCAGTCAAAATCTCTATTGCTAATGAGAGATTTAAGAAAAGAAGAGGAAAAATCCTCTTTCTTAGTTTCCTGGAACCCAAGGATGGTAGCATGGGTTTTGTTAATGGTGTCAATAATAAGGGATTTCCTACCAGGAGCAGCAATACCTCTAATATTCCAGAGCAGAGCATTCATGGAGAAATGTTGTTCCTAGGGTGCTTGCCCCGTTTATGTCTACAAATAAGAGAAGAGACCCTCACTTGGCTCAGTAGGGGGGTCAACGCAGTCTAAACTAGAACTACCATCTAGAGAAAAATTCTCACAAACAGAGCCTTCAGATCTGTTTTGGTGAGGGTAAGTAAAGGAAGAGCATTCAATGCCATCATTAAGAGAAGTAACATCTACACTAATCTTAGCAGCAATGACATTGAAGGAAGGATCATTAAAGTTGGAGAAGGAAGTGTGTTTTATACCCTGGGGTTTTTGCACTTTCAGGTTCTGAACCTCTTTGAGCTGTTAAGCCTTTTCAATAATGGTTCTCTTGTCACCAGCTACCTTGGCATTGGTTCTGGTGGCTTGAACAGGATCCCATTTGGGAAGGTGCTTCTCCCTAGGAAGGGCAGGGAAGTTAGAGTTATATTTTGAGTCCAAATTGTCTGGGAGTTCAGTTGTTTCAACAAGTGCCTCTTGATACTCTTGTAGATCTACAGAACCTTCTAATTCCATCAGATCATCATCTTCCAGGAGCTCCATTTCCCTGAGGAGGTTGAATCCATCAGTTTCATCAAGCACAGAATTCAAGATCTTTTCCTGGATGCTGAGTTGAGGAGTGTATGGAGAATCAGGGAGGTGTGTCTTGAGGACTGAAGTGGGTGTAGTATCTCCAAGCATCTGATTGTGGCCAAAAGAGTGTCCTCTGATGTTAGGGGCCCCAGAATTGGCAACAGGCCCTTTATCTGATTCAGATCTAGAGCTCCTGTTGGATTCAGCATCTTCAGTAAGATTGGTACTAGTTTCAGCTGCAGAGACATATGTACCAGCAGAGAGGTAGGTGGAGGTGCCAGTTTCAGTGGGGGTTAAGGACTCCACCTCAATGAGTAGCCTATAGATTTTGTTCCCAACTCCAAAAAGCCTTTCAGCAGGGATTTTGGAGGGATCTTTACATAAGATTTTGACCCTAGCAGTTTCATAGAATGACTTGAAATTATGCTGCCAATCCACATCCAGTAAGATCCCCAGAGTGGAAGTGATTTGATCCAGCATAGTCCAGTCACACCACTTGGGGGTTCAATTTCCTGATCTTGATCCAAGTTTCCTGGAGGTCCTCTTCAGCCTCAATCCTGCCTTTCCAGACATCAACATTGACTACAACATTGTCTTTTTTGAGACCAAAACAGAGGTATCCAACAACTTGAACTACATCTATTTCAGGAGGGAATTTGACCAAGAATGTCCACTCATCTAGGGCATTGATTGACCAGGGCCAGTTGGTTTTGTAAATGTCTGCAAACTCAATGGCAAGTTCCTGCTTGGTCACTTCACCAGCTTCTACCAGAACAATCCCCACATTCTTCAGGGAGCCATGATACTAAGCATTTTCATCAGGTGGGTCTATGTGGTAGAACCCTAATCCTGGAGCAGCACTTCCAACATATCTAGCAATACTGTGGGTTTTCCTTCTGACAGGGCAATTCTCAACTTTATGGGTAACCATTTTGCAGATAAAACAACTCTTGGGCTTGACATATTTATCCAAATGATGCCCTAGTTCCCCAAAGTTGTAGCAGATCACCTCAGAGTATGCCATAAGGCCCGAAGTAGGGGCAGGAGCAGTTTTCTGGATGTCCTGTCTCTTCTTTTGCTGATTCTTGCCTTGAGATTTCCCACTGATCTGAGAGTCAGAACCACCAGCAGATTGATCTTGGGCAATTATAGGAGCCTGCCCAGATTGTGCCCCCATTTGGGGCAGAGGTGGGCCGTACCACTGCCCAACTGGCGCTCCCCCCATTGTGATAGGGGAAATTCATCGGAGTTCCTGGTTCCTTCTCATCCTCTAGCCAGATGTTGTCTCTCAGGAAGCAGAAATAACCACCAGACAGCTTAATTGAAGCAGATTGCAAGCCTAATTTCAATCTTCTGCAGGTTTGGGGGAGAGGTGAGGTAGGGGATCCACCTGCTCTGGCTTCGGTGGCGTGCTGGTGGGCATGAGTCCAGTCAAGCATTCCCATCTCGCAGCATGGCATGGATCTCCTGAATTCACTTCTCCTTTTGCCCATCGAACGAACGCAATCGGCGGCTCCCTGGGGTGGGGCATCCTATGCTTCTCTGAGAAATCTCCTTCGAAGTAGATCCGCAGGGCTAGATTCAGCAGCTCCCAATCCACATGATCCTTGCACATCCGAGCATACCTGCGTGAGTGAGAGAACAGATTCGGTCCCTCCTCGGCTTCCTCCCTCGCAGCCTCCTCCTCTGCTTCCCTTCATTCGCGTGTGTACTGGGTCCAGGAGAGAGCGTCGTCGTGGATCCGCATCGCCCGCTCCCTCCATCTCCTCCCTCGAGTCTCCCGCGGCACCGTCGGCGCGACGGAGTTGAGCGGTTGGAGAATCCGCGAGAAGGCTTTGTAGACATGTGGGAGATGCATCTTGTACATCTGCCTGTCTTCCAACCATTCCCCCGTGGATCTGGCTGGCGACTCCATGGGGCGCGTGAGCAGACTTGCTGAGGAGGGCAGGCGCGCCCGGAGTCAGGAGGCGGGGGGTGGCAGCGAGATCTATGGCGGCGGCGAGGGTGGAGGTAGTGGCGAGGGTGGAGGTGGTGGCGGGGGCGAAGGGGATCGCGAGAGCGGTCATGCGAGAGCGGTCATCTATTTGCCAATTATGTGAACTAAACAGTCAACATATAAAATAATTTAAATATATATAATATAGTTAGAAGGGAAACATAAGTTGGACCTGGCATTCCTATTCTTATATACTCCCTCCCTTCCTAAATATTTGTCTTTCTAGAGATTTCAACAAGTGACTACATACGGAGCAAAATGAGTGAATCTACACTCTAAAATATGTCTACATACATCTGTATGTTGTGTCCATTTGAAATGCCTAGAAAGACAAATATTTTGGAACGGAGGGAGTAGAAAAATAGAACAGACCTCTATGTTTTCTTCAAAAAAAAACATAAATTGGGCTGCCAAAAATAAAACCTCGGATGGGAGGTTCATAGGCCGGTCGATACATGACGGCCCTAAGAAAATACAAACAGGCCTATGGACCTCCCATCCGAGGTCGTGGGCTGCGCATGTTAAAAATGAAAGCCTAGATGGCGCAGCCCAAAACCACGTCCAACACTTGCCAAAACTTTGTCCCTCGTTTTCTCTGTGTTTCGCACACTCGACATTGTGTGGGCATTTTGACTGTGCATCATATGAAGATGTGCTATGCATGAATGTTGATCAGCATGATGTTAACTGGCTGGTAGTTCCATTTTCGACCATGAATAAAACTTCCAACATGATGTTAACCCTGTTTGAAAAGGCCGTGTTAATATAAATGCTCTGCCTCTGAAAGTTGCAATTTCTTATCTAAAACTGAACTTGCAGTTTCTTATCTGAAACTAAAACTTGCAGTTTCTTCTCTGAGAATCACATTGTCTGCACTTTTATACTCCTATGAAACTACATTTTTTAAGTGCTAAAAATAGATCTCTAGAATTCATAAAATACTTCATATGCTCAAACTGCAAATCTAAAATTCAAAAGACATTCATATCAGAAAGTACTCTCAAAATACACAACACAAAACACAATTCACAACCTGCAAATACTGACAGCCCTAAGCTCCTCCTGACAATTCACAACCTGCCCGACTATTGGGCTGGGGGCAGCCCCCTCCTATTCCTCGGCGGCAGACAGCCGCCCCGTGAGACGATGTGAATGGCGAGGGAGACGATGGCGGGGAAGCATCGTCGGGCCAACTGCTTTTCTCCTCTTGGAGTTGGGTTCGGTCGACGAAGACTCCACTGGCTCGCTCTGGTAGGACACCCTCACAAACGACACCCTGTAGATGCTCGATCCTTCAATCTCTGGTGGATGCTCCATCTGGGATCGATACTCCCACCACAGCTAGCTCACGATCAGATTCGGTGAATCTATTTGCTCCATGGCCCAAAGGAGCAGCTCTGTGTACTCCGGCACGACTCCCTCCGGGAGTATCGCCGCCTTTTCACTTTGTTGTAGATATTTGGCCATGGATGTCGCCGTCGCCGCTAGTTGGTCCTTGTTGTCAAACCAAGACTGTATCTCCAACATCCTAGCTAGCTTCACAGGGTCGCCGTCTGCGATCCTCATGTATCGGTTGTACTCCTCCATCGATCTACTTCTCCACGGCACCTTCACTCGCCGGTGGTGGTTTTTGAATGGAAGAGGAGAGGAGCAGCGCTGGTTTTGGATTAGAACGGGAGAGGAGCGATGCTGGTTTTGGACTGGAACAGGAGAGGAGGGGCGGTGGTTTTGAAATGGAAGAGGAGAGGAGCGGCACTGCATTTAGATTGGAACAGGAGAGGAGCGGTGGTGGTTTAAGAGGAGAAGAGCGGAAGAGTGGCGCTGGTCTTGGAAGTATTTTTTTTGTTGTTTTGCGAATTTTAGGTCAAAGTTTGACCATGTACTATGTTTGACAAGCAAAATGTGAATGCATGTCACCAAAAATTGTATCATTTGGTTCGTATCTGGATGTACTTTCAAATTATATTATTTTTGCAACGTATAACATATATTTTTTGTGTGAAAATCATGGTCAATTATGACCCAGAATAAAATGGAGACTAGTTAATGTGGGGTCGCTTTCTTAATTGAAGGGTAAATTGATTTTGATTTTGATCCAGTCACAGCGCGTCGGCCCTCTCGTCCAATCCTAAATCGCTGCCGCACACTCCTCTCCCTCTTCTCCATTGCAAAACCACCTCCTCTCCTCTCCATCATCTCCATTCCAAAACCACCGTCTCGCCTCTCCCTCTTATGATCTTCTCCATTGCAAAACCACCTCCTCTCCTCTCCATCATCTACATTCCAAAACCACTGTCTCGCCTCTCCCTCTTCTCTATTGCAAGACCATCGTCTCTCCTCCGTTTTCTAGATGCTTTGCTCCATGGTGCGGGCACAATCCATGGATACAAAATTAGTATACTGTATACTATGTAAAAGTCGAGGGCGGGGCTTTTTCTACGCGGTAGGCGGCGGGGCAGTTCCACCTAGTCGGTTCGGCAGAGACGCGAGAAGACGAGGGAGTAGGCTGCTGCAAATGTAGGTTGTGTGATTTGACAGCGAGTTACTGCTGGATAGGTGGGCCCCTGTGATTTGACTTGCCATTATTATTTTAACTGCGGTGCTACGACCGGCGTGAGTCTCCCGATTCCTGACCACCTCCACACAGGTGCCTCTCCCAATGCTCCACCATGTAGTAGAGGATGGCTCTTGCATGAGAGCCCACTTCTCCACTTTTTTCTTGCCTCTCTTTACTCCACATATGCAAAAATGCCATGTAAAGCACACTATTGTACTTACTTTTACTTTCTCCTATAGGTGCTTAAGCTTGCTACATAGGCATAAAGTCTGATGTGGCAAGTTAATCAAGAAGAGAGAGACTAGTTTGGTGACCCAAGGAAGAAACGGTGCTAAGCGCGTGTACCTAGGTGAAAAGACAATTTTGAGTCTATAGCTAATTAAATGAAGCAAACTTAGCAACACCATTTCATTGGAAGAGGTCACTCCTTGGCAAATGCAATAAATACTAGTACTCCCTGTGTCCCATAATATAAGAACGTTTTCTGGCACTACACTAGTGTCAAAACATTCTTATATTATGGGACGGAGGGAGTACGAAGAAAGAGATAAAGAGGAGTAAAAAAGTACACTTATAGCCAACCTTATAGCCAACCTTGTTGTAGTATGAGTGACTAAGTGATTACTATGTATGACATGGAAACATCAGATAGCCTAACGCACCGTGTTAAATCTCCAAGGGCGCGACCGCACGAGCGACGCGACGATCGTGGTAGGCGCGACCATGATACGGGCTGCTGGCAGCCCTTGGATCTGAGATCAAACGGTCGCATGCTAAGTTGCTGAAAATTTGTAGAATAACCCTCCAGGATAGGATATTCACCCATAGGTCTAGAATCACGCCATGCAACCGTTCGATCTCAGATCCAAGGGCTCTCGGAAGCCCGTATCATGGGAGAATGGAAAGCCACTACCCTGCCGTTCGCACATTGGCAGTTCGCTCCTACTCGTCCCCGCACGTCCTTCAATACTATGACAGTTCGCTCCTAGTCGTCCCATCCATTCACATTACGGCAGTTCCACTAATCCTAACCCTCCTCCCAAATCCATGGCGTCCCAAATCTCCATGATCGACGGTGAGTACAAGGTTAGAACCATCACCGGCGATGAGTTCGATGTCATCTACACCCGTTCTTCCACGACGGTGAAAGGATGCCTTTCTCGCTTCGGACGCATGTTCGAAAACTCAGATGATGAGTGGGTCGCTGGGCTAGATGTTGAGTACACCACAGTCTTGGGACCAGAGAAGGATCTAAAGGACGAAGAGAGGAAGAAGCCCGCCATGATCCAGGTTTGTGTACATAACATTTGCTTGGTCTACCACATATGCCATGCCGATGTTGAGTGCCAGGATTTTAAGAACTTCCTCAAGGACAAAATAGTGAAATTCATTACTGTAGACTTTAAGAACGACAGGGATGTCCTGCGTCGGATAGGTCTCGTTGTAGGCAACCCTGTCGACCTCCAGAAGAATCAGCTGGTGTCCTCTCGTCAGCCTTCAATGCTGACCCTGGCAGGAGCCATGGTTCATCCTTCGTACGGTAAACTGGAGAAACCTCCATACATGTTTCATCATCATGCATGGCAGCGGAATGTACTAGATATAAACCACATCCACTACGCTGCAATGGATGGCTACCTTTGCTTCAATATCTACAAGGGTTGGATGAAGAGCAACAGCCAAGTGGGCGGTTCAAGCAAAGAAGTATTGGCCAAGAGGAAGAGGGACAAGTACGAAGTCGAGGACGTGGACGAGGACTCCGAGTAAGGTGGCAGTGTCGTTGCTCATGGTGGTTCTAATGCAGTGTCTACCAGAATAGTTGCAAAGTTTAATTTCAGGTGTGCTTAATTTAATTTGAGGGGTGTGTTGTGCTGAGCCCCCAGCAGAACTATGTTATGTTTCTTCTCGTTACTTTAACTCTTCAATACGTACATACTAGTATTTCTTACATTTCATCTTTTAGTTGGTATAGTACTACCACTCGTTTCTTCACATTATATACGTACAATATATACGACCAACATCATATAGCCAGCAGTTTAGTTGTCAAAGAATTTCAGGGTGCTTAGTTTTGTCAAAGAATTCCAGGATGCTTAGAGGGTGCTTGGATCCAAGGGACTTATTTTAGTCTGACTAAAATAGTCTCTTTAAGAGGCTAAAGTTCCAAGCACCCCTGACTAAAGAGGGGCTAAAACTAGTCTTGAGACTAAATTTTTTTAGTCAGGGGTACCCCTACTAAAATGTGGATTAGTCCTCTCTCTACTCATTTAACTCCTCTCCTTTAACACAGGCGAGTTCTGGATTGGAGGGTTTGGAGGATAATAAATGCTCATTAACTTGATTTTAGCCTTTTTAGTATTTGGATCCAAGCATGGGTGAGGCTAGCATGTTTTAGTCCCACTACTTTTAGTCATGGGACTAAAACGTATCCAAGCACCCTCTTAGTTTTATTTGAGGGGTGGGTTGTGCTGGACACCATTATTGTGACTAGCCTTTTTAATAGTACTATATGCATAATTTGGCGACGAGCGCTCTCTATATGTACCACCTTTTTTTAATTTCAAGTTTTGCTCCATGGCGCAATCCATCGATACTACTACTGTACAAAAGTATACATTTTTTAAAAGGCTAGAGGGCGGGGCAGTCTAGCTTGGTCAGTTTCACGAGAGGCGAGGGCCTTTGTGATTTGACGGATCATTACTGCTGGAAGGCGGGGTCTTGTGATTTGACTGCTCGTATAAATGCGCCGACGACCTGATCGAGGAGGAGCTAAGAACCGTGCGGTATACTCAAGTTTTCCACTAGAGTAGTACTGCGACGGAGGAGCACGAAACACGGCACCCCAGTGCCATATGGCGATAAAAAATGATCTAATTTGCTAGTCATCTCATTGTTAGCATTGTTCTATTCATTCCCTCAAAAAAACCATTGTTCTATTCATGCCTCGCAGAGAACGTGACACGTGTGGCGAAACACCCGAAGCAAAAGATGAAACATAGGAGCAAAAGAAGAAGGAAGATTATCACCCCAAATGATCTAATTCGCCGTAGAGTCGAAACTGCTTCTTCATCTCCTCCACGACCTCCATCTCCTTGCGTGTCTCCTCCGCCATCTTCTTCATTCTGTCCATGACGCGGGATTTCTTGATGCGAGCCTTCATCATCTGTTCCATGGCCGCATTATGTACCTTGACAGCAGCCGGGTGCTCGATGCGGAGCTTCGCCGACTCCTCCTTCTGTTCCATGACGAGGGCCTGCAGCATCTTCATCGAGGAACTACTATTCTCATGCAGCTTCTTCCAGCTGGCATTCTTCTCCTTCAACAGGTCGACCTCGTGGCAGAGCTTGGCCTTGTCCTCCTGAAGTCGCAGGATTTCGCTGGTCGCCTTCTTCTCCGAGGCAATGCTCTTCTTCAGCAGCATCACCAAGCCGGCGGTCAACTCCCCCTGCTGATTGAGCTTAGTGAGCATGTCGTCGAGGCTCTCCTTTAGCAACTCCATCAAGCCTTGGTTGAACTCCTTCTGCTTATTGAGGTGCTTATTGAGCTGATTGGGCATGCTGTCGAGGGATAACGACTCCAGCTCCGCCGGCTCGGCATGTTCGCCTCCATGGCTAGGGCGCTCCTGGGAGCCATCGCCTGCCCGTGAGAGATCTTTCGAGGTCTTTGCATGGCGGTGAGCCCTCTTTTTTTCCGCAGCCTTGGTTGTCGCTCCCTTGTTACGAGTAGTTCTCGACCTAGAGCTCTGCTCACCGGCCATGGCAATGACGGACGAAGAAGAAGCACTTATGAGGAGGAAAGGTAGAGTAATTTCGGTTAGGTAGTTCCCCTTTTTATAACCTAAGTACTAGCTCTAGTACTAATACCTACATAGTGGGAACATGTTCAGGTTTGGTACGTACTAGTAGGTGTTAGCAGGCTTTCGAATGTGATGGGAACAAGATAAAGATTAATTGATGGTTTTGGTTTTGAGGCCCGAAACGACTCCCGATGAGTTTAGCGGAACATAAATTTCAAGTACTACACTACTAAAATGCGTAAATATTATGTTACTGTCAAAAATTGGCACAAAATACGAAGGAGACCAATGGAAGTACTACTAGCAACCCACGATTTAACTACTCGCATGCACAAAGTGGAGTAATAATGTCTTTCTTCCGCCCTCACGTCCACTCAATTTGCATGCGCTGTATTAATTGACCATCAATGAAGTGAACGACTTTACACGCGTAAAATTATCACATGGGGTGGATCTTGGTACAAAATTGCGCCCTCCCATGTACCCACGTGTGCGTGCGAGGGAATGAGTGCATGCGTGGCGTGCACGCACATCTTTGCTTCATGCATGTACCACCAGTATGGCTCAGGGAGGACGAGTACATTCTTCTGGAACTAGCAGCACGTTACTGTGATCAATCCACGCAAGGAGGTCGCGACAACGCCTCCACATGTGCCACATGGCTTCATGAACTGTAAGAGAGACACCATGTAGCGTGCCATTGGTATTCTAATTTAGGTGTTTTGCACATACTCGAAGTACTAGTAAGGTACACGTGCATTGCACACATCAGATTTTGCAACCAAATTATGAATAAATACCACACTATAGCATGTAAGCTCTGAGTCATATATGCTTGATGTAGCCCTTCATTTAATTCTTATAGTTCATCTCATTCAAAATCAATTAGTTTTTATAAAAAAACTAAGAACGCGGGAATAGGAAAAACATGGGATTATAGTGGAATGTCGTCTTGAATCCTACAGGATTGTATGAGTGTTTGATTGTGCATAGAAAAAACGCAGAATTCTTTCAAAGAGGTTTGAGTGGATGGGATGTTTCCTATGAAATCTAGTGCAAATGAATCATATGGAAAAATTCCTATGGTTTACAATCCTACGAATCAAACAACCAAGATAGGAAAAATTCCTAATGATTAGAATCCTCCAAAATTCCTTTGAGAATCCTTTGAATCAAAGAAGCCCTTAATCTATTTTATGATTCATGGAATTGTGCGTTGTAAAGCATAAAGTAAAAACAAATAATGGCAATTCAACTAGAAAAAAAGTTTGGGCAGTTATGATACGGAAGATTCTAGAACAAAAGAGAACCACTGTTGTTTTGAGGTTTGTGCATTATGCTTAAGTTCAATCATGGAGTCTGCTAGATTGTACATGTGGCAAAATTCGGTGGGGGGCTAGAAGATGGTGCGAGGGGCCGAGTGGAGGGAGACTATGAAGGAATGCACAAGTGCGAGATCGATATTTAGAGAGAGGGGGCAAACACGTGCGCTGTTGCGCGCAGTGGCGGAGCCATGAAAAATAAATGAGCTAGGGGGCCAAGCATTGCTAATCCTTTACGAGGAGGGTCAATTCATGAACTTAAACCATTTTTAGCAGCAATTGTCTAATGATCACATTCATATTAGCCTCGATATATGGTGATGTTAGGGGGGAGGGGCAGGGCCCTTACTACCCCCAGTCTTCGCCATTGTGCACGCGTCTGAGAGATGAAGCGGAAGGCATGGATGATGAGAGGGGGACGTTGGATATATAATTAATGTGGGTGTATTATCTATATATGTTAATCCTATATAGAGAGGTATAGATTGATCAATGTGGACGTGGGAAAGAGGGTGAGACCTCACTGGATATATCGATTGATCAGTTTGTGTGGAAAACTATGAAAGACCTAGCTATATACACACATACATAGAGGAACATCAATCGTTGCACATGCACGCATGAGAGATAAAGAATGCCCAATATGATGGAGAGGGGGATGTGTGTGGGTGTGTGCCTTCATGGTAGACCGACCTGAAGAAAAAGATTGCATGCATGCGATGGATAATGCCGACTGGTAGTGTGTGTGCATGCATGCACGAGAGAAAGTTAGTGGTACAATTATAAAGAGAAGACTACTGTGTGGGTGTAAAAGAATAGGTGAGGTCATAATCAATGTAAAGTTGAATTCAAATATTTGAATAAGAGATCATGATGTTTGAAACCCATGCATGCATGAATATAACGGAGATCTGCGTGGTGTGGTTTGGAAACGAGCATGTTGTAATGTATACACATTGAACAAGGTCTGACCGATTTGAATTTGAGATACCGATGGCAGACATCATTTGGCCACGTCGCATCCGTGCATGGACACACTATTCTAATTGGAGATGATGGGCGGCTTTCGCATCACATATCTATATCTGTACCCCTATATATATATATATTTTATATTATATATTTTTTATATTGTGTGCGGGTAATTTTAACTTTGAAAGATGGTCGTTGGATGAGGCGAATCCGATGGTCCAAAGATGGCAAATTTGAGCACTACTGGCCGTTGGATATCATCTAGATTCCACCAGATTTCGCCACATGTATAATCTAGAAGACTCCATGGTTGAACTTAAGCATAATGCACAAACATCAAAACACAAGCACTTCTTATTTGTTCTAGAATCTTCCGTATCAGAATTGCCCAAATGTTTTTCTAGATGATTTGCCATTATTTGTTTTTACTTTATGTCTTACGATGCACAATTCCATGAATCTTAAAATAGATTAGCTTTCTTATAAAAACTAGATGATTTTGAATGAAATGAACTATAAGAATTAAACAAACATCTACATCATGCATATATGACTCAAAGCTTGCATGCTATAATGTGGTATTTATTCATAATTTGTTGCCAAATCTCATGCGTGCAATGCACGTGTACCTTACTCTAGTCTAAATGGTGATTGTCTGTGTGTTGTGTGTGTTGAGGTGCAAATTGTCTTTTTTTTGGTACACGTTTGATACGTCTCCGTCGTATCTATAATTTTTGATTGTTCCATGCCAATATTATTCAACTTTCATATACTTTTTGGCAACTTTTTATATTATTTTTGGGACTAACATATTGATCCAATGCCCAGTGCCAGTTCCTATCTGTTGCATGTTTTTGGTTTCACAGAATATCCATATCAAACAGAGTCCAAACGGGATAAAAACGGAAGGAGCTTATTTTTGGAAAATATGGAAAATTCGGAAGGAAAATCAACGCGAACCAGTGCCCAAGGTGGTCACGAGGCAGGCCCCCCCTTAGGGCGCGCCCCTACCCTCGTGAGCCCACCGTAAGGCGGTTGACGCTCTTTTTTGGCCGCAAGAAAGCTATTATTCGGAAAAAAATCACGGGGAAGGTTTCAAGCCAATCGGAGTTACGGATCTCCATATATATACGAAATGGTAAAACAGGGCCAGAACAGAACGCAGAACCAGGGAGAAACAGAGAGATAGATCCAATCTCAGAGGGGCTCTCGCCCCTCCCATGCCATGGAGGCCAAGGACCAGAGGGGAAACCCTTCTCCCATCTAGGGAGGAGGTCAAGGAAGAAGAAGAAGAAGAAGAAGAAGGAGGGGAGTTCTCTCCCCCTCGCTTCCGGTGGCACCGGAGTGCCACCAGGGCCATCATCATCACCGCGATGTACACCAACACCTCCGCCATCTTCACCAACATATCCATCACCTTCCCCCTCTATCTATAGAGGTCCACTCTCCCGCAACCCGCTGTACCCTCTTGAACATGGTGCTTTATGCTTCATATTATTATCCAATGATGTGTTGCCATCCTATGATGTCTGAGTAGATTCTCGTTGTCCTATCGGCGGTTGATGAATTGCCATGATTGATTTAATTTGCTTGTGGTTATGTTGCTGTCCTTTGGTGCCCATCATATGAGCGCGCGCGTGGATCACACCATCGGGTTAGTTGTATGTTGATAGGACTATGTATTGGAGGGCAAGAGTGACAGAAGCTTCAACCTAGCATAGAAATTGATGCATACGGGATTGAAGGGGGACCAATATATCTTAATGCTATGGTTGGGTTTTACCTTAATGAACATTAGTAGTTGCGGATGCTTGCTAATAGTTCCAATTATAAGTGCATAGAATTCCAAGTAAGGGATGACATGCTAGCAGTGGCCTCTCCCACATAATACTTGCTATCGGTCTAGTAAAGTAGTAAGTTGCTTAAGGGACAATTTCACAACTCCTACCACCACTTTTCCACACTCGCTATATTTACTTTAGTTGCTTCTTTACCTTAACAGCCCCTAGTTTTATTTTCGTGCTCTTTACTTTCTTGCAAGCCTTTCCGAAAACACCTACAAAGTACTTCTAGTTTCATACTTGTTCTAGGTAAAGCGAACGTCAAGCGTGCGTAGAGTTGTATCGATGGTCAATAGAACTTGAGGGAATATTTTTTCTACCTTTAGCTCCTCGTTGGGTTAGACACTCTTACTTATCAAAAACTGTTGCGATCCCCTATACTTGTGGGTTATCAAGACCTTTTTCTGGCGCCGTTGCCGGGGAGCAATAGAGTGGGGTGAATATTCTCGTGTGTGCTTGTTTGCTTTATCACTAAGTAATTTTTATTTGTTGTTCTTAGTTGTTTCCTATCTTTAGTTATGGGTAGGAAACGCAAAATACCAAAAAAATTAGTTGTACCTATTGAACCAATGGTTGAAGAACCAATCAAAATCTATCACACTACTGAAGCTTATTACTTGGATCATCTTCGATCCCTATGTGCTCATGATGAAACCCCAACTAGCTTAGTTGAGGGAAAATCTTTAGATGAGCATGCTTGTTATGTGCGACACCGTATATCTCAAAAAGGGAAACTTTTACGGCATCAAATTAATACTATGCAATGCTATGCTTGGAATTTATGCTATTATTATGATTTTACTTGTTGTTCTGAAAACCCTAAGAAACACCTTCCCTACCAATGTGAGTTTATTGATAATGGAATATTATCTTCATATCCTAAGGGTGTTTATAATTACTATGATGTTCAACAAATTGAAGAATTTTTTCTTTTAAGGGTGCTTTTGAAATTGCTTCTTTGATTGAAAAGTATGATGCTACTCTTTACAAATCTGAAAATTTTGCCATCCTAAATATTGCTATGATAATTATGCTTCTAATGCCTATGTTAAACTATATATTGAGGAATACTCCGTTGTCCAAGAAGACACTAATATTTTGCAGGAGTCTATGGAAGAAGAAATTGATGAAACTATGAGCTCATTGGATGAAAAAGATGAGGAGGAGAGCGAAGAACAAAAGGAGGAAGAGCAGATTGATAACCCGTGCCCACATTCTAATGAGAGTAACTCTTCAACTCATACATTGTTTAATTCCCCTTCGTGCTTACCGAAGGATGATTGCTATGATGACTGTTATGATCCCATTGATTCTCTTGAAATATCCCTTTTTGATGATGCTTGCTATGCTTGTGGGCAAGATGCCAATATGAATGATGCTTATGGAGATGAACTTGCTATAGTTCCTTATGTTAAACATGAAATTGTTGCTATTGCACCCACGCATGATAGTCCTATTATCTTTTTGAATTCTCCCAATTATACTATATCGGAGAAGTTTGCACTTATTACGGATTATATTGATGGGTTGCCTTTTACCGTTGCACATGATGATTTCAATAAATATAATATGCATGTGCTTGCTGCTCCTACTTGCAATTATTATGAGAGAGGAACTATATATCCACCTCTCTATGTTTCCAACATGATAAAATTGCAAGAAACTGTTTATACTATGCATTGGCCTTTACTAGGTGTGCATGAATTGTTCTTTTATGACATGCCGATGCATAGGAAGAGAGTTAGACTTCGTCATTGCTTGATATATGTTGCTTTGTGCTCACTACTAAATTACAAATCATTGTTAATTGAAATTGGCTTTGATATACCTTGGGATCCGGGTGGATCCATTACTTGAGCACTATATGCCTAGCTTAATGGCTTTAAAGAAAGCGCTGCCAGGGAGACAACCCGGAAGTTTTAGAGAGTCATTTAGTTCTGTTGAGTGCTTTCATATAGTTTAAAAACAACAAAAATAAAGAGGGTAACCCAAAACTTTTCAAAAAGGAAAGTGAAAGTGAGAAAGACAAGCATTGTTGAAGTGGGAGAGCTCCTTGAACTTTGTTCATGCTCACGGAAACTTTGTGAATCTTGATTACAGAAACTTTTCAACAAAAATAATTATCCCCTTGTACAATTCCATTGTATTATAAAAATAATGTGCCAAGGTTTGCCTTTAGGATGTTTACGATGCTTGTTGGTTTGTGCGGTGCAGCACAGAAACTTTGGCTGTAGTGCATGAATTTTAATTTTTTACTGGAACGTCAAATGGTTCTGGTTCTTTTTGCACTCTCTTCCTATACAAATTTTTTATTTTTCCTAATTTTGGTAGAATTTTTAATGTACCATAAGTATGGTGAATGTTCAGATTATTACAGACTGTTCTGTTTTAGACAGATTCTGTTTTTGATGCATAGTTTGCTTGTTTTGATGAAACTATCAATTCATATCAGTGGATTAAGCCATGAAAAAGTTATATTACAGTAGACACAATGTAAAAAAAATATGAATTGGTTTGTAATAGTACTTATAGTGGTGATTTGCTTTATTATACTAACGGATCTTACCGAGTTTTCTGTTGAAGTTTTGTGTGGATGAAGTGTTCGATGATTGAGAAGGTCTCGATGTGAGAAGAAGGAAGGGAGGCAAGAGCTCAAGCTTGGGGATGCCTGAAGCACCCCAAGTAAATATTCAAGGAGACTCAAGCATCTAAGCTTGGGGATGCTCGGTAGGCATCCCCTCTTTCTTCAACAAATATCGGTATGTTTTCGGATTCGTTTCGTTCATGCGATATGTGCAATCTTGGAGCATCTTTTGCATTTAGTTTTCATTTTTATTTTATGCACCATGCTGGTATGAGATAGTCCTTGGTTGGTTTATAGAATGCCCTATGCACTTCACTTATATCTTTTGAGTATGGCTTTATAGAATGCTTCATGTGCTTCACTTATATCATTTGAAGTTTGGATTGCCTCTTTCTCTTTACATAGACAACCGCCATTTATAGAATGCTCTGTTGCTTCACTTATATTTGTTAGAGCACGGGCATATCTTTTGTAGAAAGAATTAAACTCTCTTGCTTCACTTATATCTATTTAGAGAGATGACATGAATTGGTCATTCACATGGTTAGTCATAAAATCCTACATAAAACTTGTAGATCACTGAATATGATATGTTTGATTCCTTGCAATAGTTTTGTGATATAAAGATGGTGATATTAGAGTCATGCTAGTGGGTAGTTCTGGATTGTAGAAATACTTGTGTTGAGGTTTGTGATTCTCGTAGCATGCACGTATGGTGAACCGTTATGTAACGAAGTCGGAGCATGATTTATTTATTGATTGTCTTCCTTATGAGTGGCGGTCGGGGATGAGCGATGGTCTTTTCCTACAAATCTATCCCCCTAGGAGCATGCGTGTAGTACTTTGTTTCGATGACTAATAGATTTTTGCAATAAGTATGTGAGTTCTTTATGACTAATGTTGAGTCCATGGATTATACGCACTCTCACCCTTCCACCATTGCTAGCCTCTCTAGTATCGCGCAACTTTCGCTGGTACCTTAAACCCACCATATATCTTCCTCAAAACAGCCACCATACCTACCTATCATGGAATTTCCATAGCCATTCCGAGATATATTGCCATGCAACTTCCATCATCATCATATACATGACTTGAGCATTCATTGTCATATTGCTTTGCATGATTGTAAGATAGCTCGCATGATGTTTTCATGGCTTGTCCATTTTTTGATGTCATTGCTACGCTAGATCATTGCACATCCGGGTACACCGCCGGAGGCATTCATATAGAGTCATATCTTTGTTCTAGATATCGAGTTGTAATATTGAGTTGTAAGTAAATAAAAGTGTGATGATCATCATTATTAGAGCATTGCCCCAGTGAGGAAATGATGATGGAGACTATGATTCCCCCATAAGTTGGGATGAGACTTCGGACTTTACAAAAATAAAAGAGGCCAAAGAATCCCAAATAAAAAAGAGAGGCCAAAGAAGCCCACCAAAAAACAAAAGAGAGAAAAAGAGAGAAGGGGCAGTGCTACTATCCCTTTTCCACACTTGTGCTTCAAAGTAGCACCATGTTCTTCACATAGAGAGTCTATGGAGTTATCACATTAATATACTAGTGGGAATTTTAATTATAGAACTTGGCTTGTATATTCTGATGATGGGCTTCCTCAAATGCCCGAGGTCTTCATGAGCAAGCAAGTTGGATGCACACCCACTTAGTTTCAGTTGGAGCTTTCATACACTTATAGCTCTAGTGCATCCATTGCATGGCAATCCCTACTAACTCACATTGATATCTATTGATGGGCATCTCCATAGCCCGTTGATACGCCTAGTTGATGTGAGACTATCTTCTCCTTTTTGTCTTCTCCACCATCATATTATATTCCACCTATAGTGCTATGTCCATGGCTCATGCTCATGTATTGCGTGAAAGTTGAAAAGGTTTGAGAACGTCAAAAGTGTGAAACAATTGCTTGGCTTGTCATCGGGGTTGTGCATGATGTGAATATTTTGTGTGGTGAAGATGGAGCATAGCCAGACTATATGATTTTGTAGGGATAACTTTCTTTGGCCATGTTATTTTGAAAAGACATGATTGCTTTATTAGTAGGCTTGAAGTATTATTGTTTTTATGTCAAATGATTGACTATTGCTTTGAATCACTCGTATCTTAATATTCATGCCATGATTAGATTACATGATCAAGATTATGCTAGATAGCATTCCACATCAAAAATTATCTTTTTTATCATTTACCTACTCGAGGACGAGCAGGAATTAAGCTTGGGGATGCTGATACGTCTCCGTCGTATCTATAATTTTTGATTGTTCCATGCCAATATTATTCAACTTTCATATACTTTTTGGCAACTTTTTATATTATTTTTGGGACTAACATATTGATCCAGTGCCCACTGCCAATTCCTGTCTTTTGCATGTTTTTGGTTTCGCAGAATATCCATATCAAACGGAGTCCAAACGGGATAAAAACGGACGGAGCTTATTTTTGGAAAATATGGAAAGTTTGGAAGGAAAATCAACGCGAACCAGTGCCCGAGGTGGTCACGAGGCAGGGGCGCCCCCCCTTAGGGCGCGCCCCTACCCTCATGAGCCCACCATAAGGCGGTTGACGCTCTTCTTTTGCCACAAGAAAGCTAATATTTAGAAGAAAAAAATCACGACGAAGGTTTCAGGCCAATCGGAGTTACGGATCTCCATATATATACGAAACGGTGAAACAGAGCCAGAACAGAACGCAGAACCAGAGAGAAACAGAGAGATAGATCCAATCTCGGAGGGGCTCTCGCCCCTCCCATGCCATGGAGGCCAAGGACCAAAGGGGAAACCCTTCTCCCATCTAGGGAGGAGGTCAAGGAAGAAGAAGAAGGAGGGGAGCTCTCTCCCCCTCGCTTCCGATGGCACCGGAGTGCCACCGGGGCCATCATCATCACTGTGATCTACACCAACACCTCCGCCATCTTCACCAACATCTCCATCACCTTCCCCCCTCTATCTACAGCGGTCCACTCTCCCGCAACCCACTGTACCCTCTACTTGAACATGGTGCTTTATGCTTCATATTATTATCCAATGATGTGTTGTCATCCTATGATGTCTGAGTAGATTTTCATTGTCCTATCCGTGGTTGATGAATTGCTATGATTGATTTAATTTGCTTGTGGTTATGTTGTTGTCCTTTGGTTCCCATCATATGAGCGCGCGCGTGGATCACAGCATAGGGTTAGTTGTATGTTGATAGGACTATGTATTGGAGGGCAAGAGTGACAGAAGCTTCAACCTAGCATAGAAATTGATGCATACGGGATTGAAGGGGGACCAATATATCTTAATGCTATGGTTGGGTTTTACCTTAATGAACATTAGTAGTTGCGGATTCTTGCTAATAGTTCCAATAAGTGCATAGAATTCCAAGTAAGGGATGTCATGCTAGCAGTGGCCTCTCCCACATAATACTTGCTATCAGTCTAGTAAAGTAGTAAATTGCTTAAGGGACAATTTCGCAACTCCTACCACCACTTTTCCACACTCCCTATATTTACTTTAGTTGCTTCTTTACCTTAAAAGCCCCTAGTTTTATTTTCATACTCTTTAATTTCTTGCAAGCCTTTTCGAAAACACCTACAAAGTACTTCTAGTTTCATACTTGTTCTAGGTAAAGCGAACGTGAAGCGTGCAAAGAGTTGTATCCGTGGTCGATAGAACTTGAGGGGATATTTGTTGTACCTTTAGCTCCTCGTTGGGTTCGACACTCTTACTTATCGAAAACTATTGCGATCCCCTATACTTGTGGGTTATCAACGTTAAGCTTGTTCTTCCGATATTTCAAGCCACGCCTTGTTATGCCGAAAATTCAAGCTAGCGTCTTTGTCTATCGTGCTGGGAAACTCCCGCCTCTTCAACCCACGCCTTGTTATCCTGAAATATTTAAGATATATCTTTGTCTCGTTGTGCTCCGACAACTCCCTCCATCTCAACCCGCGCCTTGCTATTCCCAAATTACAACGCACGTGAAAACTCCCACCTCCTGTGAAATCCCGACACGCAAAATGCCCGTGGTACCCTTGAACCAAAAGAACCACCTCAAATCGGTGGGGGTACTTTCGTAACTTACCCCACATTTTGGACAAGCGCGTCTCTAAGCCATGGTTCCCCACTGCCATCCCATCCGCCCACCCATTCGTACACTGAGGCCGCGAAAACCCGCGACGAAACCCCACACCCTACTCCGTCCGCCACCCAGCCGGAGCCTCTTCCCCGACGACATCGTCCACAGCAACACCTCGACGTCCCTCATCCACCGTACTGGAGGAGGATCCGTCGTCGATCTCATCGTCCCGCCGGTTCAGCCACCCCGTCCTCCACCTCCAAGGAGCTGCCCCGACGTTCCCCTCGTCTTTCGTGCCACCTCCATTCCCACACCGCCGTCTTCACCTGCACCACCGGAAGAGCATCATCATCACCATTTCCTCAGATGAAGCTGCAGCCTAATCGGTGCCACTAAAGAGGTTGTACACTAATCGCCGCATTTTCTTCTTGATTCGATCTCACGATGCTGCCGGCGCTCGGTCCCGAGCCAACACGGCGTGACTCCATCCACGGCGGCGTCGCCGGTCACTTCCTCCATGGCGTCGCTCCCTCGGTGGCGACGTCCATCAGTAGGAGCTGCTGCTGCTCTGCTCTTGCTCTCGGTCCCCTGCCTGGTTTGCTCTTGATATTGCTCTTGCTCGCGCTGCTGCTCTCGCTCTTGCTCTTGCTTGTGATGCTGCTCCGATTTAGCTACACTTCAGTCGACTGAATCGACTTTTGGGTTAGTTGATTTTCAGGGGGTGGGGGAGGGGGGGCTCGCCGGGGTGAAGGAAGAACCAGCCGTAGCAAGGAGGGGGGCTCGCCGGAGAGGTACCCCACTATCTATATTAGGGTTCGGGATGGGGGCGGTGGTCGCCGACAGTGGTGGGGCGTTGGCGGGGCGGTGGCATGGGGATCGCCGGAGAAAATGCTCGGCACGGGGGGGGGGGGGGTGTAACACCCTTGATGCGACTATAGCTCCCATGTGTCGAGGCACGACTTAGAGACATAATCGCATTGAAGGCATATGTCGCAAGTTAGGCAATCATCACAACATCCCATGTAATATAGATAATAAAAGGGGAGATAACATAGTTGGCTTACACTCACCACGTCAATCAAGTACATAAAATAGCATTACATCATCCAAACACTCATGGCCCGACTATGGCGCCAAAATAAAAGATAACCCAACATGCGACACGGTCCCGATCACCCCCAACTGGGCACCACTACTGATCATCAGGGAAAGACACGTAGTAACGTTGAGAGTCCTCGTCGAACTCCCACTTGAGCTCAAGCGCGTCACCTGGAGCGGAATCATCAGGCCCTGCATCTGGTTTGGAAGTAATCTGTGAGCCACAGGGACTCAGGAATCTCGCACCCTCGCGATCAAGACTATTTAAGCTTATAGGTAAGGCAAGGTAATTATGTGGAGCTGTAGCAAGCGACTAGCATATATGGTGGCTATCCTGTTCACAAAAGAGAGCGAGAAGAGGAGGCAAAGCATGAACGAATAACTAGAGGACAACCTGCGCAAGCATTACTCCAACACCGTGTTCACTTCCCGGACTCCCCCGAGAAAAGACCATCACGGTAACTCACACGGTTGATTCATTTTAATTAAGTTAAAGGTTCAAGTTATCTACAACCGAACATTAACAAATTCCCATCTGCCCATAACCGCGGGCACGGCTTTCAAAAGTTCAAATCCCTGCAGGGGAGTCCCAACTTAGCCCATGACAAGCTCTCACGGTCAACGAAGGAATAGACCTCCTCCCGAGACGTTCCAATCAGACTCGGTATCCCGATTCTTCAAGACACTTCGACAGGTTAAAACAAATCCAGCAACACCGCCCGAATGTGCCGACAAATCCCGATAGGAGCTGCACATATCTCCTTCTCAGGGCACACTCAGATTGTCTAAACTTCCGGTAGGCTAGCCTAGAGTTGCCCCTGGTAGCCACCGGCGGCTGACGAGTTGGACCAGCATTCAGAGGAGCACTGGCCCGGGGGGGTTTAAATAAGATGACCCACGGGCTCCGGAAACCCAAGGGAAAAAGAGGCTAGGTGGCAAATGGTAAAACCAAGGTTGGGCATTGCTGGAGGAGTTTTATTCAAGGCAAACTGTCAAGGGGTTCCCATTATTACCCAACCGCGTAAGGAACGCAAAATCCGGGAACATAACACTGATATGACAGAAACTAGGGCGGCAAGAGTGGAACAAAACACCAGGCATAAGGCCGAGCCTTCCACCCTTTACCAAGTATATAGATGCATTAATTAAATAAGATATATTATGATATCCCCACAGGTAAACATGTCCCAACAAGGAACAACATCTCCATGTTCCAACAAGGAACAAACTTCAATCTTCACCTGCAACTAACAACGCTATAAGAGGGGCTGAGCAAAGCGGTAACATAGCTGAACAAGGGTTTGCTAGGACAAGGTAGGTTAGAGACTTGGTTCACAATATGTGAGGCATGATAAGCAAGTGGTAGGTATCGCAGCATAGGCATAGCAAAAGAGCGAGCATCTAGCAAGCAAAGATAGAAGTGATTTCGAGGGTATGGTCATCTTGCCTGAGATCCCGCAAGGAAGAAGAACGAGTCCATGAAGAAGACAAACGGACGAAGTCGAACGGATCCTCACAAACGCGACGTTAATGGAACTAACCCGAAGGAGCAACACCGGAAAGAAGCAAACAACATGGTAAACACCCATCACATAAACATGGCATGATGCGCAAACAAGTATGATGCATGTCCGCTTTAAATATGCATGGCATGGAAAAGGGCACAAACAAAACTACAAGTTAAGTGGAGCTCAATATGCAACGAGTTGCATATTGACGGAACACCACATCAATTATTTAGTTCTCTCTCGGTTAGGTACTCAACAATATTAAATGTTGGTTAACATGGCAAGAGGTGAAACATAAAGGAATTATCTATATAAACAATTTTAAATAGGGCCAGATATAACAAACAACAAATCCGGTAAATCCCCATATGCCTTAGTAATTTATTGCCACAACAATTTAAACATTTTAATTGTTGTTATCATGATGCGGATGACATGGACAAGTTTATGCAATTTTTATTAAAGTTGACAAGAGCAAAATGAAGCATTTGTCACCATGGTGGAAAGGAAAAGGGGTGCCACGACAATGATAACGAAATGGTGCCACGCAACATTCCGGTTCCCGCAACTCATTGAGACGTCGGTGCAAAAGAAAGTGTGGCGGGAGCATGCAAAATATGGAAGGTGGGGTGCTCCCGGTTACCGGGCTCCCACATGACGGTGACAAGGTAAAAGAGGGCAACATGCACCGACAAATCGAGCACGGTGCAAGCACGAGCATCTCATACATCGCAAGCAGTTGTTCAAGGACGTCGTCTTGGGGTTATACCTTGAAAGCGTGCAAGTGGGACAGTTCTCGTTCGGTGCAAAGTAGAGGAAGTAGATGTTCTCGGGACATTTGTAGTGGAAGTAGTGGTACTATCGGTCATCGGTGATCAACGGGACGGTAGTGGAAGTAGAGGTACACGACGCCTTGTCGAAAATCACGGCGGCGGTAGATTGTACCCATGTTGTCGTCGAACTTGATGGAACCAATGTCCTCGAGGGTAGTAGTGGGAAGTAGTCGTACTCGCGAACTTGTCGGATCCACGGCGACGGTAGTTGTTCATGGCGCTTGTGACTCGCGGTTCTTCGGGAAAGGGTAGTCGTACATGTTCAGAGGGGAAACTTGGCATATCCATGTACTTGGTGTTCCGGTGCAGTACTTGGGGAATCCAATCACGTAGGGGTACACTTGCTGACACGGAACTTGCCAATATCCATCTGGAGGTAGCCGTCCGTGGTCGTGCTCATGTTGACGTGCAACACGATGGTCTTGACGGATTGCAGTTGAACTTGGCGGTTCGTATGGTCACCGTAGATGAACTTGGCGACTGTGATTCCTATGCTCATGAAACGGCAAAGAGACACCGCAGCAAAGCTGGTCCTCGAGGACGTCGCGGTGGGTCGAAGCAGAGGCCGGAGATGGCAGAACGGCACCAAGCAGAGAGGGCCGACGGGAGGAGGTAGGCGAGGTGGATGTCCATTGCAGCGGAAAGGAATCAGTAGGCTGGACCGTGCAGCAGCGGGTGAGGTACTCTGGGACAGCATGGAGGTCGAGGATGACGAGCTCGAGGCGGCGCTGGAGCATGACGATGCGGCGGCTGGACGAAGAAGGGAGGCGCGATGGAGGTCGCCGGCGCGGAGAAGTCGTAGGCAAGGTGCGGGCATAGCAGAGGAGACGACGTGGTGCTTGGGGCTCTGGGTCACGGGGAAAGAGCAGCTCTGGTGGTGCGGCGCTGGAGACGGCAGGATGCGGCAAGGCTTCACTAGCACTTGGCGAAGGCGGCGGGCCAAGAGGGATGGCGGAGGTGGTTGCCAATGGGAGCTGGCGCTCTGGCTGCCTTGTGGCTGCGCGAGGACGATGGGGTAGCAGGGCCGGCACCAGGAGACAGACGAACAGGAAGGAGAGGAAGATGGAGATGGGATCGAGAGGACGAGAGGTGGCGGCGCTGGTGGAGGAGACGAGGAGTAGGGATCGATCGAGTTAGGGATTAGGTCGGGGCCTTGGTGGGCATGGCTGGTGGGCTGCAGGAGGCCCAAGTGGCATGGTTGGGCTCTCTCTCTCTCTCTCTCTCTCTCCCTAAATCTTCTCCTTTGTTAATTTTTTTGTTTATATAAATAAACAATCAACAAAGGGGAAAAACCCAGGGGTTTTTGGTTAGGTATAAGAGATATATAAATATATATCTGGAACCATGGATTTATGTAGGGTTTGAATAAATTGCTCTGGCATTTTTAGAAGGTAGAAAAATAATTAGAGTTTGAATTATTCTCAAACTTCAATAATTTTTGAACCTGACCAAAACAACTTCGAGATGGATGAAATCTGACAGAGAGGGTGGGTGCATGGTGTTAGAATATTGAGGCAAAGATGAACATTAAAAGAGAAGGGAACGTGACACTTGTCAAAAGAAGGAAGTAGAGGGTAGGAGAAGGTGATGAAGCAAGATTCATGCATTGAACATGCAACAACTTAATATGTACGAAAAACACACAATGCACATGATGACATGATGAAATGAAACATGATGCAAGGATGAATGCAACGAACCAAACAAAACACCAACGAAACTCGGAACCCATGGAAGGTATCTGAAGCTCCAGTCTTGGGGTGTTACAGGGGGCTAGAGGGATGGCCGGGGCGGCGGCGGACCAGCGGTGGGGAGTGTTTTCAGGGCGGGCGGGGCGGCGCACCGCCGGTCGCGGGCGGCGGGGGGCTGTTGTTTGGCCGGTGGTGGCTGGTGGCTCAGGGGGTGGAGGTTGAAGATGAACCGCAGGCCCTTAATTTCGTATCTAATGGCTGCAAAATCGACTGACCAGAGATGAAAAAGTCAGTCGACCGACGTGTAGCCTCACCTTGCTAGTGCGTTCAGTTTCGACAGCAAAATTCAGTTTCGACATCAAAATTCAGTTTCTATAGTTAAGTTTAGTTTCGACAGTTAAGTTCAGTTTCGACAGTTAAATTCAGTTTCGACAGTTAAGTTCAGAGATGAGCGGCTGATGTATTTTACATCTAGCACTTTGTGGTTATGTATTTTACGTCATGTATTGGAGATGCTATTAGAATTCCACTTAGGGTAACGTTGTGCGTTGTCTCTCTTGTCCTGCTTCAGCCTCGGCGTCGTACAACTCACCGGAGCTGCTCCAACAACGAAACCCTCCATCACAGCGGAGCAGTACCTTGGGCTCCATCTCCAGACGCCTAAGATCTTCTTCCCGTCCTCCAACAGCCAAGTCAGCCGGAGCATCCTCACCGGCCAACCTAATTACGCTGAGATCGACATGCCTTCGCCAAAGAGGTTGTACACTTGTTGCATCTCTTTTTTACTCTACATGTTATATATATTGTCCACCGAGCACTCGTAGTAACGGGAAATACGATTATTTTATCCTACTATATGACAAGCAGTGAGGTACCAGGCAACTTAGCTATTCGTGATGGACTCTCTTGAACGCCATCATTATTTATCTCTGCGCATTTGAGCTGTGCATTTGTCGATGGGCCTGGGAGTTGAGCTAGTATGGCAGTGGCCTGGGTCCAAAGTAATAGAAGTAGCACAAAATCATTTTTTCAGTGTAGGATTTTCCTTGCTCAAGCCTGCCTACTAGAATCGCCAGTGCTTGAAAGGAAAAGTGAATGAAAAACATCGGAATTGGGAAGTTTCCTATGGTACTACTTTTCATGAATTTGGTGCAAAGGAATGGGGCAAAGGAAAACTATAGGATTTGTTCCTTTAGTGTCTCCTTGAAAGAAAAACTGTAGGAATTCTAATTTCCACTTCTCCTCCTTTTCATATTCCTATTCATCAAGCACAAGACTAAGAGATAGTAGCATAATAGCATTATAACCATACATTTTCTTGTGGTTTGACTTAATCTCACCATGCTTTTTTTCATCATGTGATCTTCCAATTGTTGTGAATCAAACACCCTGATTGGAAGAAATCCTATGTTTTTAAATTCTCTGTTTTGCACGTGCATTCCTATCCTATTCATGTCTATTTCCTATCCCTGCATTGTTAGAATCCTCAAATTCAAACAAGCCCTTACTCAATTACTTCTGTTACAGATATGTGTCAAAGAAAACCTTGTGTGGTTTGTTCCGCTCCTGCGACACTGTGCTCCAACCCAGCTCAGCTGCTCCAATGATGGAAGGGTTCACCATAGCAGGGATCCGCTCTCTAGATTGTCTTTCACCGCCTCAGATCTTCTTCCCCACCACCGGCAGCCATGGCAACTGCATTACCATCATCAACTGAGTAGATGACCTTGAGGACTATACGGGGCCGCAAGAGAGGTCACACTCTTCCGTGTCTGCTTACGTTATGTGTCGCTTAATATGATGACATGCTACATTATCGTCGTGTTCACCTATTAGACTCTGAGTCAGGTCCAAACTAATGCTGAAACTTGAGTTTTTAAATGGTTGTGGGGTACATATTGGGGAAGCAATCAGTACTATCTATCTACTATCTGGTTAATCTCCGGTGTCTACTATGAGTTTCATGTTGGGTGCAAACAAACATTAAAGGAGCCATTATCTGTATTTTTTAACTAAAGCTATTATCTGCCTGCTATCATTGGTTTTGGGTCTATCCACAGTTTGCTACCATCACTATGGATTTGTGCATGCACTCCTTACATAATCTCACTATGTTTTATTCCTATGCATGCCAGTTATTGTACACAATGGAACTAATCATGTAGAGCAAAAGAGATGAGCCTTGCGTGGCAATAAAATTTCATGCAGACGTTGTTCCATGGTGGGCGCAAAGGCAGCCCCCTCCACCCATTTTGGATCATAATCAAGAGGAAGATAACTGTTCTGAGGGGGATTCAGAAGGAGAAGACCACTCCTATTTACCCCATGAGGTCTTCACTCTAACTTGGCATGCTGATGTTGGTAATATCATGCATATGGCGCCTTGCATTACTTACTATATACATTAAAGATGTCATCTGCTTAGTTTAGACATGCTTTGTGTCAATGCCATCTATTTAGTTTCTTTATTGTATATGTGAATCATGCAATGCCATCTTGTCTAGCGAGGCATCATATATGTGAATTTTGCAATGCCACCCTGGTTAGCCAGTCATCTTATATGTGAATTATATCATGTAATCATTTTTTATTACGTGTTAAATTTGTCAACAATTTTAGTACATTCAATTACTCTTCCTATGCATCAGCCATTCGGCACGGTCATGGAAAAATCTGGAGTGGAAACAAGGTCTTCAGAGCAGACAATGCTATCTGACGAAGCGCATGTCTTGCTGGTTACCGATAGCTCCTTAGAGGAGGATTCAGAGACAGATGACCAGTCATATCCCCCCCCCCCGAGGTGCATGCCCTAACTTGGCAGGGTTATGTTGCTCATATCGTGCGTATGGTATCTTGCATTGCTATGTCATTTGCTTAGTTTAGACATGCTTTGTGTGAATGCCACCTGTTTAGTGTCTAATTACCATATATGTGAATTATGCAATGCCATCTTGTTGCAAGACATTATATATGTGAATTATGCAATGGTTATCTTGTTGCAAGGCATTATGTATGTGAATTATGCAATGCCATGCTGTTTAGGCAAGCGTCATATATGTGAATTATATCATGCCATCCTTTTTTTTGTATTTCTCATTGCTTTTGTCGACAATGTTTGTATATTCAACTGCTCTTCCTATGCATCAGCCATTTGAATTGGTGATGGATAAATCTGGAGTGAGAACAAGGTCTTCAGAGCAGACAATGCTACCTGCTGAAGCAGATATCTTGCTGGTTACAAATAGCCCTTCAGAGGAGGATTCAGAGGCAGATGACCAGTCCTATTATCCCCCTGAGGTGTATGCTCAAACTTGGCAGGGTTATATTACTCATATAATGCAAATGTTGTATTGCAATGCTTAGTTTTTACATCATATACACAATATTGAATGCCATCTCCTTAGTTGACACATCATATATGCATTGCCCTCTGCCCACTTCCTTAGTATATAAATCATATATTTGAATTATGTCATGCCATGATGTTTACATAGACAACATGTATCTGAATTATGGTATGCCAACACATTTTCTAAAGACATAATATAGTTATATCATCTCATCCTGTTTACATAGTCATCATATTTTAAATTATGTCATTCTATCCGTGAATTATATCATGCCATCATGTTTCCATCGACGACATGTTTGTGATTTATGGCATGCCAACCACTTTAATAGACACATCGTATAGTTATATCATGTCATCCTGTTTGCATAGTCATCATATTTTGAAGTATGTCATTCTATCCTGTTTAGTTAGCCATCATACATGTGAAATTGTGTCATGCTATCCTGTTTAATTAGCCATCATATATGTGAAATTATGTCCTGCTATTCTGTTTGCTTAGACAACATAAATGTGAATTATTTCATGCCCTGTTTTCTTCCCTACTATCCATTGCACCTGTCTATCTTACAATGTCTGTACATTCAATTACTTTTCTTGTTTATCAGCCATTTCAATTGGAGGGAGTGATGGCAGTATCTGTGGGAGTAAAAACACGGTCTTCAGAAAAGATCGTGCTACCTGTCGATGCAGATAGAACCACGGTTGTACTTGCCCAAGAACCAGCCCCACCACACATAACCCACACTCATGCAGATTGTACCCCTACCCAGTTGGACAGAGAACCAGCTACACCCCTTCTAACCCCAACCCCAGCAGATAGACACCCAGTTCCCGTTGACACAGCACCGTCTCCACCACAGAGCACCCAAACACGAGCAGTTAGTAAGGCAACTGCAGTGCCCAAATCACGAGGACCACCACTCCGAACCCGAAGTCAACGCTTAAAGCAGAAGAAGAATTGTTCTCAGGTCAGGTTCCGTAGCTATGGTTCATACTACTTTGCTCTTGCATCACTGTATTTACTGATACCAACTAATTTCAAATTTGAAGGATGCAATTGAAACTCCAATGGCGCAACAGGTATGTTTTAAACCTGTTTCTTCAACGTGTTTGGCTGTTTGCTGTTGTAACTTGCTCTATGTTGATTTCAGTTTCAATTGAATAAACAGTTATGTTCTCATGCCATGCACATTACAAGTGTTGTTATTGCTGTGTAGTTTCCCACACTTATATTCTGTCTATGCTGCTTTGTCTTAAATAGATATGATTCGAACTGTATCTATCTTGATTTGGCAACATAAACTAGAATGATATAGACCATACAGTGACCATACTACATAGATATATGTTTGTTTCATGTTGTTATCCTGTCCACCTTACTACTGAACTGGTTTACCAAAATGAGTTTCATATACTACATTGTAAACCTGAGATGTGTTTGTTTGTTTCTCTTTTAGAACGCAGATAAAATATTGGAGAAGAGTACCCTGTTATGCAATGGTAAAGGAAGTAATGCAGATAAGGTTCAAGATAGTGAGACATCCCTGTTGGTCTCCAAGAAAGCTGATAAAAACTATATTGAAGACACTGAGACAACCCCAAAGTCCTGTCTTGATGTAGTGTTCGAGTTACTGGCTACCACTGCTGGCACCAGCTCTTCGAACTCGTTGCCTGAATCAGTTCGGCTTCTTGAGTCTCAACTTCAAGTTGAAAGACATCGATCAGATGTTATGCGACAGGAAGCCGAAGGACTGATGAAGTCTCTGCAGAATTCAGATGCATACTTTCTGGTGCAACAGCAAGTGCTGGAGGACTTAAGTGCCAAACAAGAGAAAGTTAATAAGCTTGCTAAGCTTTCTAAGCATCTTGCCAGCATTATGGGTACACAGGATATTGTTTCTTGAGCTCTTCTGAAGTGGTTTCAGTTCTGGACTTGTTTTGCTGCGGCGTTTATATGCTGCCGTGTTCCCTATATTTGCACTGGTGGCGAACTTTGATGCCGAGTGGATGTAATATGTGTAATAGCCGTGATAGCCTAGTGTAAGTTGCTTGCTTATTTATTTCCTTGTTGTCTTGTTTATTTGTTTGCTTGTAGTCAGTGCAGTTCTTTTTTCTGCGGTTTGCTAGTGGCTGCAATAACCTATTTTTAAAAACTAGGCCACAATAACCATGGGCTAATATTTACTGTAATGACACCGGGCCTCCTACGGGCCGTAGAAACAGTGGGCCTTCTACGGGCCGTATAAACAGTGGGCCTTCTATGGGCCATAGAAAAAGTGGGCCTTCTACGGGCCATAGAAACAATGGGCCTTCTACGGGCCGTAGAAACAATGGGCCTTCTGCGGGCCATAGAAACAATGGGCCTTCTACGGGCCGTATCATCAATGGGCCTTATACAGGCCGTATGATCGATTGGTCAAACATGGGCCAAACAGACCGCATTCTGGCTGTAAACGGGCTAGAGTTGGAATCGTTCGTTCATGGGCCGACCATAACGGGCCATCGTTAATAGGCTGTATTTGATGACGCTATGAAAACGGCCCAACGTATTAACGGACCACAAATGGGCCGACTATAACCACGGGCTGAATTTGGCCCACAAGCAGAAAATGACAGTAACGGGACGTAAGTAAAAGAATGCTGGAAAATAGCTCAAGAATAAATGGGCTCTGAGAAGGCCGAAAGATAACATGGGCTGGAAACAGCCCAACGGAATAACAGGCCGTTAATGGGTATAAAGTGATACACTATTCTTTACGGGCCAGTTTCACCACGGGCCGATGGGTGTGAAGTGATACACTGTTCATTACGGGCCAGTTTCACCACGGGCCGTTAATAGGCCAAGAATTACATAGGGCCTCACATAGGCCGAAAGACGTCATGGGCCATACATGGGCCAGAAGTGAAAATGGGCTGGAATCATATTGGATGGCCCAGATGATGCTACTGGGCCTAATTCGAATAGGGCGTAAGGGGCCTTGGGTTAGCGGGCTATAAATGGGCTATATGCGAACAGGTCATTAACATGCTTTCCATGGGCCGGCCCGCCACCTTTTGACCAAGTCAAACGGGCCGGCCTTTTCACATGAATGGGCCTCTGTTGGGCCATGCCATGTGTCGACGTATCATAGGCGCCTTCTGTCCAATGAGTGGATGACATCTGTCCCAGCGATGAGCCGACACGTGTTTCCTCCAGCCAATGATGATTTTACACGTGGAAAATCCCCATTGGTCGGGGCTGTTAACGGGTTATCGGATCCAAAACCCGCCCCGATAGCTTAACGGCGTTCCGTTACGGTGGATGCCACGTGTCGGTCACCCTTGACGAAAGCACTTTTGTGACGCGCGATTTATCATCATGGAAGTGGACACTTCCGTGATGATAATTTTGATAATGTCATGGAACACTTCTACGACAGGACATGTATGACTATCTTGATTCTGTCATAAAATCGTCATGGATGTACATGCATGACAGAAAACGCGACCTACTGTGACAAACACGTATCATCACGGAAGTGTATTTTTTTGTAGTGTAGGGCTTGAGAGAATATTGATCTTACCTTTAGCTCGTTGTGGGTTCGAGACTCCATACTTATCACTTCCACCATTGGGAATTTCTACGATGATTCCCTGCACTTGGGGATTATCAAGCTCTTTTTTGGCGCCGTTGCCGGGGAGCAATAGCGTGGGGTTGATATTCTCGTGTGTGCTTGTTTGGTTTCTTCACTAAGTAGATTTTGTTTTTCCTTTTTGTTTCTATTTATTTGTGGGTGAAACATATTTTTTTTTAAAAAGAATGAAAATACAAAAATAATTTACTTGCCTCTCATGCCTAAAAAGTTTTTCAAAAAGAGAAGTGATTGGAAAGTTATGCATTGAAGAAGTGAGAGTCGACCTTGAGCACTTGTGTTCATGCTCACGAAAACAATGTAGAATTTTTCATGGAAGTTTCTCTGTAAATAATTATCCCCTTATATATCCAATTTATTGTAAAAATAATGTGCCAAGCTTTGGTTTTAGGATGATTAGATTGCTTGTTTACTATGTGCAGAACAAAAACAGAAACTTTGGCTGTAGCGCGTGATTTTGCATTTTTTTACTGGAAAGTCAAATGGGTCTAAAACTTTTTGCAAATTACTTATGTACAAATTTTAAAATTTATTTCAAAATTTTTGGAGTTACAGAAGTTTACTAAACCTCCAGATTACTATAGACTGTCTTGTTTTAGACAAATTCTGTTTTGTGTGTGTTGTTTGCTTATTTTTATGCATCTATGGCTAGTATCGGAGGGTATGAACCATATAGAAGTTGGAATATAGTAGATATAGTTCTAATATAAAATTGTAATGAGTTTGAAATAGTACCTAAAGGTAGTGATTTGCTTTGTTATACAAACGAATCTCACAAAGTTTTTGTTAAAGTTTTGCGTGGTTGAAGTGTTCAAAGATCGAGGAGCTATCAATATGAGAAGAATAAAGAGAGGCAAGAGTTCAAGCTTGGGGATGCCCAAGGCATCCTAAGTAAATATTTCAGAGGATACTCAAGCATCTAAGCTTGGGGATGCCCCGGTTGGCATCCCATCTTTCTTCTTCAACAAATATCGGTATACCTTGGTTTTTGTTTTGTTCACATGATTTGTGTCCTTTGTGTTTTTATTTTTATTTAATAACCATGCTAGTATGAGATGTACCTTCACCAATTTATAGAATACTTCATGTGCTTCACTTATATCTTTTAAGTATGATCTTATAGAATTGCTCTTTGTGCCTCACTTAAATCTTTTGAGTATGGTTTTATAGAATGCTTCATGTGCTTCACTTATATCTTTTGGAGTATGAATAATACTATAATCTAAAGTGGATCTGGAAGAGTGTCAACTTTAGTTAGTAATGATTCCACTATTCCGAATGAGAAGAATTTTGCTTATGTGGAGAGTAGTAAAATTTCTATGCTTGTAGATGATGAAAAGAATGCTTTGTGTGATGGTTATATTGTTGAATTCATTCATGATGCTACTGAAAATTATTATGAGGGAGGAATATATGCTTGTAGGAGTTACAATAATATCAAGTTTCCTCTCTATGTGCTTAAAGTTTGGAAGTTATACTTGTTTTTCCTTCCTATGCTAGTTGATCCTTGTTCCTATAAATTGTGTGCTCACAAAATCCATAGGCATAGGAAGTGGGTTAGGTTTAAATGTGCTAGTCATATTCTTCATGATGCTCTCTTTATGTTTCAATTTTTATCTTTTATGTGAGCATCATTGAAATCATCATTCCTAGCTAAAAGGCATTAAAGAAAAGCGCTTGTTGGGAGACAGCCAAATATTTACCCTTACTGTTTTTGTGTGTTCTCATGATTAAGATACTATATTAATCATGTATTATAGCTTTTGTTTCAATAAAGTGCCAAGTAAGACCTTTGGGAAGACTTGGGTGAAAGTTAATGTGATCTTGCTGTAAAAAACAGGAACTTTGTGCTCACGAGATTAGCTGCCATTTTTTACAGAAGAGTGAGATTGAGTTGATTATTTTTTCAGAAGATTAATAGACAAATTCCTCACGTCCATAAATTTATTTGATAAATTTTGGAGTAGCAGAAGTATGGTTGGTGTTCATATCATTACAGACTGTTCTGTTTCTAACAGATTCTGTTTTCATTGCATAGTTTGCTTGTTTTCTAGTTTCTATTGCTTATATTCCTCAATATAAATTGTAGAAATAATATAGTATAGTAGGAATTGTGTGAGAAAAATTATGATCCTTTTCTTTGACATTACCGAAGTGAATGGTTTACTCCTTATCATACTAACCTATCTCACGAAGTTTCGTTAAGTTTTGTGTGATTGAAGTTTTCAAGCTTTGGGTGAGATATCGATATGAGGAGAATAAGGAGTGGAAAGACCCTAAGCTTGGGGATGCCCAAGGCACCCCAAGGTAATATTCAAGGAAGACTCAAGTACCTAAGCTTGAGGATGCCCCGTAAGGCATCCCCTCTTTCGTCTTCAAAAACTATCAGTATACCTTACCTGGAGCTATATTTTTATTCGTCACATGATATGTGTTTTGCTTGGAATGTATTTTCAATTTTACTTGCTGTTTGAACAAAATCATTGGATCTGAAATATTAAATGAAAAAGAATCCTCCCATGGCTAGTTAATTATTTGACTACTCAGTGTCCTTCACTTTTATCTTTAGGAGTAGTTTGTCATTTACTCACGTGCTTCATGTATATCATATGAGTAAATGGTTGAATGAACTGAATATCATAAATCTGAATTTATATATGTTTCATATGCTTATACCATGGGGAGTAATGACTTCACACAGAATAAGTATAGGTAGTAAACTTATTGAAAGTTAGCAAACGTAGAGAGATTTCACATATAAATATACTATCTTGGACATCTTTTGTAATTATGAGCACTCATTAAAATATGACATGCTAAAAGGTTGATGTCGGACAAGGAAGACAATGTAATGGGTTATGTTTTCTTATATCCGAAATAAAGTATATTGTCTTGGATCATCCAACATGTTGAGCTTGCTTTTCCCCCTCATGCTAGCCAAATTCTTTGCACCAAGTAGAGATACTACTTGTGCTTCCAAACATTCCTTAAACCAGTTTTGCCATGAGAGTCCAGCATACCTACATATGGATTGATTAAGATCCTTCAAGTAAGTTATCATTAGTGCATGCAATAAAAATTGCCTTCTAAATATGTATGATATATTAATGTGGAGAAAATAAGCTTTATACGATCTTGTGATGTGGAAGAAATAAAAGCGACGGGCTGCATAATAAAGGTCCATATCACAAGTGGCAACATAAAGTAACGTTCTTTTGCATTAAGATTTTGTGCATCCAATAATAAAAGCGCATGACAACCTCTGCTTCCCTCTGCGAAGGGCCTATCTTTTACTTTTATCTTCTACCGTTATGCAAGAGTCATGGTGATCTTCACCTTCCCTTTTTACATTTTATCCTTTGTCAAGCACATTGTGTTGGAAAGATCCTGATATATATATCCAATTGGATGTAAGTTATCATGAACTATTATTGTTGACATTACCCTTGAGGTAAAAGGTTGGGAGGTGAATCTATAAGCCCCTATCTTTCTTTGTGTCCGATTAAAACTTTGAACCCATAAATATCACGTGAGTGTTAGCAATTGTGAAAGATTAAATGATAGTTGAGTATGTGGAGTTTGCTAAATCAAAGCTCTGACGTAGAACCTTCCTGAAAATAAGATGAATTGCAATTGTTTGATGACTGAGAATATAGTTTGTTAGTTTCAAGAAAGTTTATGATCTATACTTTAACATGTGAATAGCTTGTGACTTGATCATGAAAAGTTTTATGAAGATGAGCTACTGTTATGATATATAATAATGCTAGAAAAAGTGATTGGAACTATCATTGATGAAACTTATGCACTTGCTAGCATTCACACTTCATAAATTATTTCTTTTATCATTTACCTACCCGAGGACGAGCAGGAATTAAGCTTGGGGATGCTGATACGTCTCCAACATATCTATAATTTATGAAGTATTCATGCTATTATATTATCAACCTTGGATGTTTTATGCATTTATATGCTATTTTATTTGATTTTTGGGACTAACCTATTAACCTAGAGCCCAGTGCCAGTTTCTATTTTTTTCCTTGCTTTAGAGTATCGCAGAAAAGGAAAACCAAACGGAGTCCAATTGACGTGAAACTTGATGGAGCTTATTTTTGGACAAGAAGAAGGCCATGGAATAAAAGCGTTGGGCAAGAAGAGTCCCGGGCTGTCCACGAGGTAGGGGGCGTGCCCAGGGGGACAGCCTACCTCGTGGACAGCCCGGAGACCCCCCTTGACTTGTTCTCGACAACACTCTTATATATAGAAACCTCCAGAAATTAACCTAGATCGGAAGTTCCACCGCCGCAAGCCACTGTAGCCACGAGAAATCAATCTAGGCCCTTTCTGGCACCCTGCTGGAGGGGGCCATCATCACCGGAGGGCATTGAGGAAGATCCTGAAGGGGCCATCATCACCATGAAGGCCAAGGACCAGAGGGGAAACCTCTCCCCATACAGGGGGAGGCCATGGATGAGTAAGCACAAGGGGGAGAACCTCTCCTCCTCTCTCTCGGTGGCGCCGGAGTGCCCTCGGGAGGGGAATCATCGTCGCGGTGATCGTTTTCATCAACATCACCATCCTCATCTCTTTTACACGGTCCACTCTCCCGCACCCCGCTGTAATCCCTACTTGAACATGGTGCTTTATGCCACATATTATGATCCAATGATGTGTTGCCATCCTATGATGTTTTGAGTAGATATCCTTTGTCTTTGGGTTGATTGATGATCTAGATTTGTATGAGTTGTATGTTTTATTTTGGTGCTATCATATTGTGCCCTCCGTGTCACGCAAGCGTGAGGGATTCCCGTTGTAGGGTGTTGCATTACGTTCATGATTCGCTTATAGTGGGTTGCTTGAGTGACAAAAGCATAAACCCGAGTAAGGGGGTTGTTGCATATGGGATAAAGGGGACTTGATGCTTTAATGCTATGGTTGGGTTTTACCTTAATGATCTTTAGTAGTTGTGGATGCTTGCTAGAGTTCCAATCATAAGTGCATATGATCCAAGAAGAGAAAGTACGTTAGCTTATGCCTCTCCCTCATATGAAATTGCAATGACGACCACCGGTCTTGTTAACAATTGCCTAAGAAAATTCAGCACACCGACCCATCATTATTCCACACTCTCTATTTATAATATTTAGTAATATATTCTAACTTTATGATAATGACACCTACTTTTATATTTTATCTCTCCGATACCATGCAAAGTTATCCTCTTCATACCCACAACATAATTTTATTTCCCGTTTCTAGTTGGAAGCAAACGTTCGGTGTACGTAGAGTCATATCAGTGGCAGATAGGGCTTGAGAGAATATTGATCTTACCTTTAGCTCCTTCTGGGTTCGATACTCCATACATATCACTTCCACCATTGGGAATTGGTACGATGATTCCCTGCACTGGGGGATTATCAGAGGACAACAATTATCTACCGCTCTCCGAGGACGATGTGAGCCTCGGTGACGAAGACTTCATCGTCCCAGAGGAACCACTCGAGAAGGAGCGCTTTAAGCGCCAGCTAATCTCCATTGCGAGAAGCCTAAAAAAGCAGTAGCAACGGCTCCAAGCCGAATAGGATACACTCAACGACAGATGGACTCAGGTCCTAGCTGCCGAAGAATATGGCCTTCAACGCCCAACAAAAACTTATCTGAAGCGCCGGCTACTGCCAAAATTCGATGACGAGGCCGTCAAGCCAAACCCGTCGAAACATGACCGCATCGATGAACCAAATCGGCCACCACGTGGGCATGATAAAGCAGCCACCCATGCCGAACACCAACCCGCACCACCTCGCCGTAAGGGCAGAGAGACATCGGCTCCATGATACACCTACGATCTACGACAAGACCTGAATAATAGAGCAGGCCAAACAAGGTCAATCTACGGATCAAGGGGGCGCGCCCCAACATGAGAAGACGAGCATCAAGCCTGGCCTGACAGGCATAAGCTCACCAGGGCCAAAAAAGCATACGGACTTCATCCGAATTGCGTTGTGACGTCGCCCGATACAGAGGCGCCACATACCCCTTATGCTTCACTGATGAGGTAATGGAGCACCAGTTCCCAAAATGGTTTAAACCCGTGAACATTGAATCATACGACGGAATGACAGATCCCGTAGTATGGATTGAAGATTTTATTCTCCACATCCACATCGCCCGCGGTGACGATCTCCATGCCATCAAGTACCTCCTCCTCAAACTCAAGGGACCAGAACGACACTGGTTAAACAGCCTCCCAGAAAACTCTATTGGTAGCTGGGAAGATTTGGAGGATGCCTTTAGTGACAACTTCCAAGGCACCTATGTTCGGCCTCCAGATGTCGATGACCTTAGTCACATAGTCCAGCAACTCGGAGAGTCAGCCCGGGAACTCTGGACCAGGTTCTTAATTAAAAAGAACCAAATTGTTGATTGTCCGGACGCCAAAGCCCTCGCAGCCTTTAAACACAACGTCCGTGACGAGTGGCTCACCTGACACCTTAGCCAAGAAAAGCTGAGGTCTATGGCAGCTCTCACCACACTTATGACCCACTTTTGCGTGGGAGAAGATAGCTGGCTAGCTCGTAGAGGCAACAACACCAGCGACCCTGGCACCTCCGAAGCCAAAGACGGCAACGACAAGCCACGACGCAACAAACACAAGCATCAAAGCAACAATGAAGATACTGAAGATATGGTGGTCAATGCCGGATTCAATGGCTCTAAACCCAGACAGCAGAAGAAGCCATTCAAAGGAAACAAAGATGGTCCATCCAGTTTGGACAGAATACTTGATCGGCCTTGCCAGATTCATGGCACCCCCGACAAGCCTGCCAACCATACCAACAGAAATTGTTGGGTCTTTAAACATGCCAGTAAAATACACACCGAACATAAGGGGAAAGGGCCAACCAGCGAGGACAATGATGAAGAGCCTCGCCCAACAAACACCGGGGGGAAAAAGAAATCCCCACCCCCCGAGGTAAAAATAGTGAACATGATCTATGTCACTCATATCCCCAAGCGGGAGCGCAAGCGCGCACTAAGGGAAGTTTATGCCATAGAGCCAATCGCCCCAAAATTTAACCCATGGTCAGCCTGCCCGATCACTTTTGATCACAGAGACCATCCGACTAGTATCCGTCATGGAGGTTCGGCAGCATTGGTCCTCGATCCAATTATCGACGGATTCCATCTCACGCGCGTCCTTATGGACGGCGGTAGCAGTCTTAACCTGCTTTACCAGGACACTGTCCGTAAAATGGGCATTGATCCGTCAAGAATCAAGCCCACCAAAACCACCTTCAAAGGAATGATACCCGGTGTAGAGGCCTGCTGCATAGGGTCCATAACGCTAGAGGTAGTCTTCGGCTTACCGGATAATTTCCGAAGCGAAGACTCTATCTTTGACTTTGTCCCTTTCTGCAGTGGTTATCACGCACTGCTTGGACGAACCGCGTTTGCCCGTTTCAATGTGGTCCCGCACTATACTTATCTAAAGCTCAAGATGCCTGGACCACGTGGTGTTATAACAGTTAATGGAAACATGGAGCGCTCCCTCCGTAGTGAGGAGCACACTGCAGCGCTCGCAGCTGAAGTACAGGGTGGCCTTATTAAGCCAAGTACTACACCGGCAGTCAAGCCACCGGACATTGTCAAACGAGTCCGACCTACCGTGCAGAATGACAGTCTGGCTCGTCCAGAGCTAGAATAGCAATCCGGCCTCCGTCAAAACCCCAACCTGATTGCGGCATATGTACCATGCGTACATAATTACGCACTAAAAATACCATGGGCAAGGACGGAGGCACACTAAAAACAATGTCCACAATATGGCTCGACCCAATTCGGACCCTCATATCCTCCCCTTTTTTCTTCGTATTTTTATTTTTTCAGGTTCTTTACAAACCACATCACCTCAAAATGGTACTAAGGGCCCTTTTCCAGGCCCGTCATGCATATTTGATCATTGATCCTCTCAAAGGATCCAACCCCAAGGCAAAAAGCAGCGCAGACGTGCGGCAGAGTGTCCAAAGGATCTTCAAGATCAATTTTTAGGACCTGTACACAGCTTTCCCTTGTGCTCGGCATGTAAAATATCCTTGATGCTTATCGCGTCCTTTGTAAAAATACGTTTTGACGTATCAATCCGAATATAATGGAAACCATTTTACCCTACCTTATTCGGTATTGGTCTACTACGTCATTTGTATCCCGTCTTAATGACTGATTGACATATACACATTGGCTTTAATCACCAGGGGATTTATTCGGCCACAAATGTTCAAAACCAAAAAGTCTAAACACTTTCATAGTACACTTCGGCGCCCCAAATATTGCATTATATGCATCGACGCCAAATCATGCCTTTGGTCAATAGTTGGGTTGCTCGGCTCCTGTGGTTACCACCTTACGTTCCGCTTGTTTGTCTAAGGTAGTAAAGGGAGAACTACTGCGGTTGTATTTCTGGTTCATCCAGTAAAACACCTAAGTAGAGAAAGCCAAAAACTGACTATCATGATATGGCGAGAGCTAGTCGGCTATTCGGCGACTTAATACAAATCTTTCACGATTTTCTCTGTATTATATGAAGGACTGACTTCGGTTCGGTCATGCGCCCAGGGCATCCCAGTTCAGAGATCCACATGTGCACCAGGGGCTAGTTCTTAGCCCCACAGTCAAACTCCTATGGCTAAGTGAAAGTGCTAAAGCCGCATAGTCTGATTGCCCGGTTCGTTACGTAAGTCAAATCCTTTACGGACCAAGACGTTGCGTCAAGAGTGATTACACGTTATTACGAACACCCCCATAGCATCTATGTGGGGGCTGAAGCCGACGACTGGCAAACTTTCAAGAATAATAAAATATGGCCGCACAGGAGGTATGTAGTTCGGATAACAACATAAATATATTACAAAGCCTTGGTTTTGTGGCACCCCAGCTCAGAGCAACTGGTTTACCTTGCATTGCCAGCCCAAAGACCATGTCTTTTGGCAACGCACAACATCTTGGTATAGAAAACAACTGCTTTATTGATACTAGCGGAACATAGTTCACATTACATCAAGTTGCAAGGCCAAGCAGCACACCCGATGCGGCTGAACAATATGTACATTATTTATTGAAAATAAAGGGGCCTTGATCACAACAACTACGCGGCAGTAGAATGACGATGAAGCGGGACTCCATAGCACAGGGACACCGATGTGGACACGATCTAGACTCGAACAGCACTCTGATCCAACGAGGCTTTCCTGAAATCTTGCATGACACGCCAGGTCAGTACATTGAATGTACTTGCAAGATCACAACAAGCATAAACATAATGACAAACAATATCATGATATTAATCAAATTATCATCAATGCAAAATCATACTAGGGATGCGGTGAACAAGATCTCCTGCCTCAAGTCCCTCGGACTTGCTTACAAAGAGGGCTACCTCGTAACCAAACGGTGATCTTTCTTGGATCATAAACAAACCAACACTTTTGTCTCCAAACGGGTTACATCATAACCAAATGGTGATCTTACTCGGATCACAAACGGACCAACACTTTGGTCTCCATCATCAACATGGTTTCTCAACCATCATCTTTTTAGTAGTGCCATGTTATTAACATTAGTGTGCATGATTATTTACGTTGACCCATGGTGTGACCTACTTTAGAGTTGTGTCCGTAACCGAGGACGCCGCTATCGATATATTTAATACACTCTGCAAAGGTAGCACACTGTACCCACACCACGGAATACATGGCCTCGCACTCCCATTCGTGTGGACCAACGGCATTCCGACGGAATCCCTACATTGCCATGACACTCTCCAGGCCACTCCGACTCAGTCCACATTGGGCTAAGTCCTGGGTGGCCCCGTGCCTACCAAAGGCACCAACGGCCATCGTCGTGGCAAAACATAAACGGTCCCAAACGGGGACAAGGTACCATAATAACTACGGGCACACAAGGTTATGTCTGCTTACCAGGCCAGGGAAACGCATGCCCATGACCTTCACTCATTGGAGGCACCGACCAGAGGCATGACAACGGACCGAATAAAGGCCTTCCCATAAAGGCAAATGTGGTTGCACTCGGAAAAACTCGATTCAGTCGCACCATGACCCGATCAATGATATGTTCAAGTTGAGTTATTATCAGGTTTAACTTAAAGTAAAAATAACCAGTGTCATGATATGCCATGAAAGTGCAATCTTACAATATGCATCACATATCATCGAAAATAAATGGGTCAACCACATCAAGTACTGACCATAATCATTAACAACTCATACCACTTCTCTGGCTTTTGTTATTATTCGGCAATCTTAACCATGATGTTAACTTAACATAATCCATTTTCTCACTGAAGAAAATATTAACCAAACTAATTCTTTTTCATAGTTATTTTATTTCTTCATAACCAAATATTACTTCTACTGACTTAAACTAACTTAGTTAGTTTCAAACTACTATAAATTAAACGTACCAAACTAAACAAGCATTCAACAGAATAAATATTTATTTAAGTGATTTAAATGCATGAACTAAATCATTTATTCAAGTTGGAAAATCACAAATATTGCAATGGCACCATGAAAATGTTGCTGCGGCTTGCCTTAGTGCAGATGAGGTTCACACTCCTCCTAGTGATCCTCAAGACAAGCTTCACCTTCTGAAAACAATTAAAAACAAAGAAAGAAAATATCAAGAAACACTATGAAAATCACCAGAAAATCTAGACAAGAGAGAAAAATCTCATTTTTGGTGAGCTTCTAGATCCATTCATTAAGAACACAATGCAAAAAGAATCAATTCATCTGGACTTTTGGTTAAAGAGTTGTGGTTGTTTGAAGCTCTCTGCAAATTTGAATTGAATTTAAATAAACAGAATCCAGGGGGTGACGTCGAAAGTGTAAACTCGCAGGGCACCACCACTCATACCGCTTCGGGCGCGGCCTGAGTGGCTGACAGCGGGCCCCGCTGGTCAGGTGCGAGGGGGAGAGAGAAATAGAGCACAGCGAGGCTTCGCCGGAGCTCACATCGGCGAGGAGGGCTCCTTGGCCAGATCCAGAGGGGTAGAACGCGAGAGGAGATCGAGGCGCACCTGCCCGTACCCGTAGAATGGCTAGGGGTGTTCGAACAGCGTCAGAACGAGCTTCTCCAGCGGCGGTAGGAAGCAGAGGTCGCCGGAGTTGGAGATGACAGCGAGGTGGGGCTGCGCCAGGGGCTCCAACCGGGTCGAACAACACCAGTGAAGCACTATGTAGGCTCTGGAAGAGTGGCTCGAGCTTGGGAGGGGCTGGAATGGTGGGGGCGAACCGCATGGATCACTAGTGAGCTTGATCTCGGGGACAGTGGCCCGAGGCCTGCCCGGCCAGGCTTCGGCTTTCTACTGCGTTGTAGAGTGTGTGTGGTGAGTTGGTGATGCTCGAGAGAGTTGGGGAGGGTTGTATTTATAGGCGAGCGCGGAGAGGGGATCGGGCTCCGTCGGAGGGCTTCTAAACACGGCGCCCGGCGACGAACGACGTCAGTGAGAGGGGGAGAAGGCGACGCAGCTCACACGAGCACTGTGAGAGGGCGAAGATGAGCACAGGAATGGGGGTGGCGACAAGCACAGTGGCGGCGACAAGCACAGTGGCGACGCACTGTTTGGTTGGCCGGGTCGCGCCCGTGCTCGCTGTGGTGAGCTCCGGCGTTGGCGAGCACCAGGGTGGAGTTAAGTAGGTCGCGACGGTGATGGTGGTGCGGTTTGGCAAGGTGCGGCAGCCGGGGAAGCGAGCACGTGATGAACAAAGCGTTCCGCGGCATCCTGAGAGCGTCGATTAGCACGTTGGCATCGTGCACACGTGTGGTCACCGTGTGAACTCTGGCATACAGCCAGGACTTGCCATAAATTCATGTCTGGCGTGTAGTCCTTAGTGGTTTGGGTTGTTCCAAAGCTTTGACTCGAGCTCAGGTGTTGTAAGTTAGAGTTTTACTCCTTGGTAAGTTTCTGGGCAATAACTTTGGGAGTTAACCGTGGTCAAACCAATAAGAGTTTAGGGCTGATTTTTGGTGGTTAGTATTTTCTTAGGAAGGTAATGATGCTCAAGAAAAATCAGCCTCAAAGGATCAAGTAAAATGGTACTTGCTGTAGAAACTACCTTTTCTGACCAGAACAGAAAAGATCTTCTGTAGAAAAAATATTCCAAAAAGTGGTGCAATATTTTTGCTCAGGGAGGTGCTCTAGGGTTCAAAGAATAATTGGTAATTTTCTCAGATTTTTGCAAGCAAAGAAAATGGGGGTTGCTTTGGAGCATATGTTGCTAGTTAGAGTTTTTTGAGTAGGAAATGAATATTTTTCATTTAAGGAAAATATTCCTATGCTTATTTTGGGATTAACCAGAGAAGAAAAGATGGCTTGTGGAGGGGTGAACCACTTGGGTGAAAGTCATGGGTATGCCCAAGGGTTTAAGTCCAACTGAAATGATTCAAAAACCCAAATTCAAATAAGAAGGCAACCAGATTCAAAGGAAAGAAGAGGGGGCAAAAACCCAGACTGTCACAAACCTCCCCCACTTAGGATAAATCTCGTCCTCGAGATTCGGTTGCTCGGAAAAACAATTCTGGATAGGTTGCCTTTAGAAATTCCTCTCGTTCCCAAGTTTCCTCTTCCTCTGTGTGATGCTCCCACTGAACCTTATAAAATTTTCTTGCTTTACTACGAGTGACCCTTTCCATCTCATCCAAGATTCTGAACGGTTTCTCCTCATACTATAAATCCTTAGCCAACTCTAATTCTGACATATCAGTCTTTCTCTCGGGAGGCGATATACATCGTCTTAGCTGTGAGACATGGAACAAGTTGTGCACTTCTGACAATTCCGGGGGCAATTCCAACCAATATGCAATAGTACCCACTCTGGACATAACTGGGAATGGACCAATATACCTGGGTGCCAATTTCCGCGAGTCTGAAATCTTTTGACTCCTTTCATAGGGGTGACCCGGAGGTATACATGCTCTCCGGGTTCAAAACTAATATGTCGGTGCTTTGCATCATAATAACTCTTATGTCGTGATTTAGCCAATTGCAATCTGTCTCGAATTTCCCTGACTTGCTTTTTAGTCTCCATCATGAGATCAGTTCCGAAAATACGGTTGTCTCCGGTTTGAGAACAATTTAACGGAGTGCGGCACTTACGGCCATACAGAGGTTCATAAGGTGACATCTTTAGAATGGTCTGGAAACTATTGTTGTAGGAGAACTCAGCATACGGCAGACAATCTTCCCATTTAGGTCCTTGGGCCAAAGCACATGCTTGCAACATATCTTCAAGTATTTCGTTTACACGTTCAGTCTGACCATTTGTCTAAGGATGATAAGTTGTGCTATATTTTAGTGCGGTCCACAAAGCTTGATGGAGACGTGACCAGAAAGCAGAGGTAAAAAGTGACCCTCTGTCGGAAGTGATTGTTCGTGGTAATCCATGCAGACTGACTACTCTGGACACATATAACTGTGCGAGCTGATCGGCTCGGTAAGTGGTTCTGATGGGAATAAAATGAGCTACTTTGGTTAATGTGTCCACTATGACCCATATTGCGTCATTGCCTCGATGAGTCTTTGGTAGGCCCGTGATAAAATCCATACAGACATCAACCCACTTCCATTGTGGAACGGGCAAAGGTTGGAGGAGCCGGCGGGCTTCTGGTGTTCTTCCTTCACTTTGTTGCATATGTCGCAACAAAATAGGCGATGTCTTCCTTCATCCCATCCCACCAGAATATCTGCCAAAGGTCTTCGTACATTTTGGTACCTCCGGGGTGAATAGAGTATGCAGACTTGTGTGCTTCTACCAGTACCTTCTTTCTTAAGTCTGCTTGATTCGGTACACAAATCCTTCCATGGAACCTTAGCGTACCTAGTTGATCCTTAGAGAAATCTTGCGTCTGGCCTTTTAACATACGCTTGATATGCTTTTGAAGCACTATGTCATCGGACTGGGCCTTGCGGATCTCATCCTCGAGGTTAGGAGTAACTTCCATCATATTAGCAAGATCAGTATCAATAATGACCAGGTTGAGCTGAGTGATCTCTTCCTTAAGTTCGGGAGGCAATGACTCCATCATGGTATTCAGACTGGCAGGCTTCCGGCTAAGTGCATCGGCAACCATGTTGGCCTTACCCGGGTGATAATTAATTCCAAGATCAATCCTTGACTAACTCAGGCCATCTCCATTAACGGTGATTTAAGTCTGGCTGAGTAAATATGTACTTGAGACTCTTGTGGACGGTAAATATTTGACACCTTTTTCCAATGAGGTAGTGTCTCCAAATTTTTAGAGCATGAACCACCGTGGCCAATTCCAGATCATGAGTAGGATAGTTTCCTTTATGGGGTCGTAGCTATCGAGATGCATATGATACCACCTTGCCATCTTGCATAAGTACGCATCCAAGACCTTGTCTGGAAGCGTCACAGTACACATCAAAGCTACGGTAGATGTCTGGAAGAGTCAACACAGGTGTTGTTGTCAGTCTGATTTTTAGCTCATTGAAACTTTTCTCATAGTCCTCAGTCCATTCAAATTTCTTATCTTTCTTGAGAAGCTCTATCATTGGCTTGGCAATCTTAGAGAAACCTTCAATGAAATGACGGTAGTACCCGACTAATCCAAGGAAACTCCGGATTTGGGATACTGTCGTGGATGCCAGCCCATCAAGCACGTCCTTCACCTTACCTGGATCCATGGCTATACCTTCTGCTGACAACACATGCCCAAGGAATCCAACTTGCTTGAGCCAAAACTCGCATTTACTTAATTTGGCATATAGCTGATGGTCACGGAGTCTTTGTAAGATAGCTCTGAGGTGTCCCTTGTTCTCTTCTTCACTTTTTGTGTATATGAGGATATCATCGATGAAGACCACCACAAATTTGTCCAGGAAATCCATGAATACTTTGTTCATCATATGCATGAAGAAAGTAGGGGCATTGGTGAGGCCGAAGGACATAATGGTATATTCATAAAGACCGTATCGGGTAGTGAACACGGTCTTAGGAATATCTTCCTTTTTGATCTTGAGTTGGTGGTATCCAGTCCTTAAATCAATTTTGGAGAATACTTTTGCCCCACTGAGTTGGTCAAATAAATCGTCAATCCTAGGTAATGGATATTTGTTTTTGATGGTGACATCATTCAGCTAATGGTATTCCACACACATACGGAGACTACCATCCTTCTTGTCCACGAATATGGAAGGTGATCAACATGGTGAAGAGCTGGGGCAGATATATCCTTTCTGGAGCATCTCATCAAGCTGTTTCTTTAACCCCAGTAATTCTGATGAAGGCATCCGATAATACTTCTTGTATAGCGGTGCGGTCCTGGGCACAAGATCAATTGCAAACTCAAGGTCTCGGTCCGGCGGCATTCCTGGCAATTCTTCTGGGAATACGTCAGGAAACTCACTGACCACAGGAATTAACCCCAACTCGTCAGCCACAGCAGTGAAGACCATTTCGGGTATGCTTCTGCGGGCATAGAATTTTGTAGTCTGCCCTTCCTGACTTGTCAAGGTGACTTCTCAGGTCACGCATTAAGTGCATACTTGGTATTCGGTTAACCAATTCATCCCCAAAATAATGTCCAACTTGGCAGATTCGATGACTATCAAGGAAGTTGGAAAACAGACTCCATTGATATTAATTTCCAAATTACGGCAGACTAGATTGCTTCTGAGCAAAGATCCCGGGGATTGTACCAACATATTCTTGCTCAAAATCGAACAAGGAAATTTGTTCTGGGCATCAAAACTCTAAGAAATAAAAGAGTGGGAAGCCCCAGAGTCAAATAAAATTATTGCAGGTATGCTATTAACAGAAAACATACCAATGACGACTTCGGGGTTCTCTTGGGCTTCGTCTGCGGAGAGGTGATGAACTTGCCCGGTGATGTTTTGCTGGACAGGGTATGGTTCCATATGGTTGACTTGTGGCCTGAATGGAGCATTTGCCCTACCGTTCTTGGGACACTGTCTGGCATAATGTGCGGTTTGCCCACAACTGAAACAGGAATTTTTGCGCTAGCATTCTTCTCGCACCGGGTTGGTTATGGCATTCTTGACTTGAGTAGTGGTTTTGTTAACATTCTACTGCCAATTGGGCTTGTACTCTACTTGAGTGTGCTGCCAAGTACGAGCCTTTTGCACTAGCTGACCATCCTTCCTAGGCTCGAACTTGCGCTTGTGATCATTATTGGTAGGCTTGTTGTCATGTATAAGCTTGTTCTCTCTCTCTCAGCAATGAGGGCCTTGTTTATCAGAGTTTGGAAGTCTAGAAAATCAAACATACTAAGTGTGCACCGGAGGTGCTGGTTTAATCCTCCAAGAAATCTGTCAATCTTTCTTTCTTCTGTGGCCACATCATAGAGGGAATAGCGAGCCAAGTGATTGAACTTATGCAGATATTCACTCACAGACTGGCTTCCTTGGATGAGTGTGAGGAATTCACGCTGCTTGACCTTCATAATACTAGCAGGAATATGGTATTTGCGGAAATGATCCTTGAATTTTGTCCAAGTGATTTCTTCATCAGTAGGCCACATGGCCTTCGCAATATCCCACCATATAGCAACAACTCCTTCGAGATAATGCGTAGAAAACGGAACCTTGTCATCCTCTTCAGTACGAGAAATTTCAAGATTTTCCTCAATAGTTCGTAACCAATCATCTACATCCAAGGGATCAATAACTTGGCTAAAACTGGGAGGCTTGGTTCTCTGAAAATCTGACAATTTGGAGTGGTGACCATTGTGATTTCAATTCTGCCAAACCATAGCTTGTACACTCTTTAACATTTCAACCAGATCATTATTCCTTCTTTCCTCAAACATGCGTATTTGCTCGGTAGAGGGCGGATTTGGCGGTGGAGGCGGTGGTGGATCGTACGAAACGGGGGAGTGCCCTGCCTGTCGTGCTAAACGGCGAACAGTGACATCCTCTCAAGCGTTACTGCTACTGCCTCCCCGTGTCATCCTATTATTTGTTTTTCCCAAGATAACGCAACCAAGATGAGCAACATCCAAAGTAGTGGGGGAAAAGCCAGCGACAAAACCCGAAGGAAAATAAAACGTAATATCGAAGGAAACACGGCAAATGAGAAAAAGTTCCACATAATTATACATAGACTCATACATGAAAGATAAATGCCATGATAAGTTCTACTACTCTCATACATGAAACGAGACATCATGACTCGTACGACTACATCCATACATCAACATGACAACTGCGGATACTCGAACGCTCTAATGCTCTGCTGGTGCTGTCGGGTCCTCTCCTGAAGCGGACTTGGATCCTAAACTGACGATGTTAACCGAGACCTCTGGGTTAAAGGTAACACAACGATGCTGCCTCAACGGCTCTCCCTTAGGGACATGTGCAGGATGAGGCTGGAGCATCGGGGCTACGGGGGTAGCGAGAAGGGAAACCCACTCAGCAGGAGCACAGAGGGGAGTCACGGTCGAGGTGCCCGAGCTACTCGGAGGAGTAACCGGGGAAACATGTGAGCTAGAACTCGGTGGAATATAAGGAGTAAATCCCATAAACAGTGGAGTAGAGAAGGATCTAGTGGCAGCTAAAGTAGTGCGAGCACGAGTCAGCTCTCGAGCCAGCTCGTGGATCAGAAGGTAACTAGCAGTGATTGTAGCGACCTGACCCGAATGGATCACGTCTACTGTGCTACGATGTCATCCCTGGATCAGTAATGCTGACACCACACAGTACATCGAGGATTTATAGCAGAGTTGCAATCACACTCTTATTACATCGATGGCTCAAAAAGAACTTATTACAATAATCATGGCTTAAGGCCATCTAATAACGATAACAGCGGAAGACTTGGAAGATAAGTGAGTCCATCAACTCCAACGGCATCACTAAGTATAGAACCACGACCTAAAACGACACCTTAATCATCGTCTGAAAAGTCTGCAACATGAAAAGTTGCAGCCCGAAAACGGGTCAGCACATGGAATATGCTGGCAATGTAACACATAGAGAGAGGTAATGAGTATTGACTATACTACATGCATATTTGGCTGGTGGAAAAAGCTCTATGGTTACAGTTTTGCATAAAGCTAGTTTTTCCCTACTGCAAAGGAATAAATTTGTTTAACTATCATGGTGGTTGTTAAACATTGAGAATGGTTGACAGCATCCTCAATCCCAATTAAAAGTACTCATTAAAAACCCAACAATATTAATTAGAGTAACATGTTGAGATTCACATGATATTCAAGTACTAGATACTCAAGATGTCCATAACCGGGGACACGGCTAATCATGATTAGTTTGTACACTCTGCAGAGGTTTGTGCACTTTTCCCCACAAGACTCGATCACCTCCGTTTGGTTTCTCGCACTACCTGGTGTTTGAGAAACGGATGACCGAGACACAGTCTTTCAGAAGCGCTAGCACCTTACATGTGGGTAGACCTGTACACCTACATCCCCTACATCTGCTAGCCTACCCGTAAGAGTTCGCACAACTTACTCCACTATGCCAGAGCCCATAATGGCTTGTGGCTGCACACGTAAGTTACTAGTATGAATTATCTTATGATCCCTTTGAGCCTGGGTGGCGGTCCGAAAAAAAAACAGGCAAGTCCTGATAGACATCAGGTGCCTCAATCCACCCAGATGTGTGTTTAAGTTGCCATCTTAGATAAAACATTAAAAATTATCAATCTCACATCTGTCATGGATATCACTCACCCAATCCACGTCTACTAGCATAGCATGGCAATATAAGCAAACGTAGAGTAACTCCCAAAGGTTTCATAATAATACAGGTAATAGGTACTACCTCATCTACTTCCCATCCCACAATTTAATTAGATCCTAATCATGCAATGTGTGAGGATTGATCTAATGCAATAAAACTGGGTTGTAGAAAAGGTATGATCAAAGTGTTACTTGCCTTGCTGACGATCCGCGAAACCTAAAGACTCAAAGTAACAAGCGGCGCACTCCGGGTGATCTATCGCAGACAAACAACAAGCATACAATAAGTACTCATCTAATGCACAGGTAAATCTCGAATAGAAGATCTAACCAGAAAGTTCAACTTAAGAACCCTGGTTGCAAAAAGAATCGAATCAAAATTAGCAACAAAAGTCAAACGACGAAAGATAAAAACTCGGTTCTAGCAAGTTGAAACTAAGTCAAATTTTACAGTAGCAAAACTTTGTTTAAGTTGATTAGTCGGAACGGCGGTTTCGAAACGAAACTCCAGACGCTTGAATCACCTGATTCCGATAAACGAGTGGAAAGATAGACTAGAAAGAAGATCGGATCTGAAATCACGATCGGAAGAATCGCGGAATAAATCCGACGAGAAAAGAGAACGACGAACAGTTAAACGAACAGACGTTCATTAACCGAGGCGATCCGGTGATCACGTTCGTTAAGACGAACGGTCCGGCGAACGCTCGCTAAACAAAACCGGAAACAAAAACCGGCGAGAATAACCGATCTAGGGTTTCGGAAAGAAAACCGAAACGAAAAACCGATCTAGAAAACCGGAACGGAAAACGGAACGAAAATCGGATCGGAAAAAAAAGGTGACGCGGCGCGAGGCTAGTACCTCAAAGAGGCGAGGGGCTCCGGCGGCGGCGGCGTTGGGTGGCGACGGCGGTGAGGGGCGGCGGCGCTGGTGAGGGGCGGCGGCGCTGGTGAGGGGCGGCGGCGTTGGGTGGTGGTGAGGAGAGGAGAGGAGAGGTTTGGTTTGATGTTTAGGGGGGGTGCTTGGGTATTTATATTGGGAGGGGGGTTTACTTGGGGTAGAGGGCAAGAAATAGACTAGGAATAGGAAAGAATAAACGGAGTAGGACTAGGAATAACGAAACAAAGGAAAAAGGGGCAAGGGCTACCCTAGAATCCTAAAAGGATTCGTAGAGCAAGAGGTGGCGGCGGCCGGCTCCCTGGCGCCTGGCGCTAGGCACGCGGTGGCCTGAGGCGAGGTGGCCTTCGGCCCGGCTGGGCCTTGGCCTGGCCAGCCTTGGTCCAGTTTTTTTTTATAAATAGTTTCCGCGCGCAGAGAGAAAAAGAAAAGAGATCTAAACGAACTCCGAAAAATCTAAAGTAAATTTTCCCTGACTCCTAAAAATGAGCCGAATAAAATGAACTTTTCTCCGGACCTAAAATGCAATTTTTGAAAACACGCATTTTTCCCTATCCAAATAAAATGCAAATAAAACTCCGGCAAACAAAAATTGATCTATTTATTAAATCTTCATTTTCCTAAATTTTGGGAAAGTCATATTATTCCCTCTCTCATATTTTGACACCGGAAAATTTATTGAAGATAAAACAAATAAATCAAACGATCCTCTTTTCAAAATTTGAGAAACTCTCAAATATGAAAATAACGAAATCTCCAACTCTCTCCGAGGGTCCTTGAGTTGCGTGAAATTTCTAGGATCAACAAAATGCAAGAAAATATGACATGCATGATGATCTTATGTATAACATTCCAAATTGAAAATCTGGGATGTTACAAGCCTACCCCCCTTAAGATGAATCTCGCCCTCGAGATTCGGGTTGGCTAGAAAATAGGTGAGGGTGGTCCTTGAGCAAATCTTCTTCTCTCTCCCAGGTGGCTTCATCCTCAGTGTGGTGGCTCTACTGAACCTTGCAGAACTTGATAACCTTGCTGCGAGTAACTCTGCTGGCAAAATCGAGAATCCTGACTGGTTTCTCCTCATATGTTAAGTCATCCTTCAACTGAATTGCTTCAAGTGGCACTGTATCTCTTAGCGGTACCTCCGCCATCTCGGCGTGACATCTCTTCAGCTGAGAAACATGGAATACATCATAAACTCCTGACAGTCCCTCTGGCAATTCCAGCTTATAAGCAACTTCTCCCATGCGTTGCAAAATTCTATATGGTCCAATGAAACGTGGTGCTAACTTTCCTTTAACTCCAAATCGCTTAACTCCTCGGAGTGGGGATACTCTGAGATAAACTCTGTCTCCAACTTCGTATTCTATCGCCTTGCATTTTAAATCCGCATAGCTTTTCTGTCTTGACTGGGCTACCTTGAGCCTATCGCGAATCAACTTAACCTTCTGTTCAGACTCCTTAATCAAATCTGGTCCAAACAACTGACGGTCTCCGGTTTCGTCCCATGATAGCGGTGTCCTACACCTCCTTCCGTACAAAGCCTCGAAAGGTGCCATCTTCAAGCTGGTTTGGTAACTGTTGTTATAGGAAAACTCTGCATACGGCAAGTTATCGTCCCAACTAGATCCATAGTCTAGTGCACAAGCTCTCAGCATATCCTCCAAAATCTGATTGACTCTCTCAGTCTGTCCATCTGTCTGTGGGTGAAAAGCTGTACTGAATTCTAGCCTGGTTCCCAACGTTTCATGCAACTGATTCCAAAAATTTGAGGTAAATTGAGTTCCTCTATCTGATACGATACTCCTCGGAACTCCATGCAAACACACAATTCTGGTCATGTATATCTTTGCCAACTTAGCTCTGCTATAGGTAGTCTTAACTGGAATGAAATGCGCTACCTTCATCAAGCGATCGACTATAACCCAAATCGAATCATAGCCTGAATGAGTCTTTGGCAAACCTGTGATGAAATCCATGCCTAGTTTATCCCACTTCCATTCGGGTACCAGCAATGGTTGCAACAATCCTGCTGGCTTCTGATGTTCTGCCTTCACTCTCTGACATACATCACAAACTGCTACATACTCCGCGATATCCCTCTTCATTCCGGTCCACCAGAACGTTTCCTTCAAATCCAAATACATCTTGGTATTTCCTGGGTGAATCGAGTAGGGTGAATCATGTGCCTCTTGCAAAATCAACTTCCTGATCTCCGGGTCATTTGGCACGTAAATACGGTCCTCAAACCATAGGGTATCGTGCTCATCCTCACGAAATCCCTTTGCTTTTCCTTCGCTCATTTTCTTCTTTATATCCGCAATCTCTTTGTCCCCTTTTTGAGCTTCCCTGATTTTATCCATCAAGGTAGACTGAATCTCCAATGCTGCTACGTAGCCTCTCGGAACTATTTCCAAACATAGCTCACGAAGATCTTCTGCTAGCTCCTTTGGTATTTCTCCCGTCAATAGCGTATTGACATGACTCTTGCGGCTCAATGCGTCAGCTACTACATTAGCCTTTCCGGGATGATAATGCAATCTCATATCATAATCCTTGATAAGCTCCAACCATCTCCTTTGTCTAAGGTTTAACTCCTTCTACGTGAAAATGTACTTCAAACTCTTGTGATCCGTGTACACCTCACAATGATTTCCAATGAGGAAATGTCTCCATGTCTTCAATGCATGCACTACGGCTGCCAACTCCAAATCATGTGTGGCATAATTTAATTCATGAGGTTTCAGTTGTCGTGAAGCATACGAAACAACTCTTCCTTCCTGCATAAGCACAGCTCCAAGTCCTCGACATGAAGCATCGCAATACATCTCATAATCATTGGTCTGATCTGGCAAAATTAGCACTGGTGAGGTAACCAATCTTTTCTTCAACTCCTGAAAACTTGCCTCACAGTCCTCAGTCCATATGAACTTGGTATCCTTTTTCAGCAACTCCGTCATAGGCTTTGCAATCCTTGAGAAATTCTCAATGAATCTCCGGTAGTATCCTGTAAGTCCAAGAAAACTCCGGATCTTTCCAATTGTCGTTGGTGCTGCCCAATTGGTTACGGTCTCAACCTTTGTGGGGTCAACTGCTATACCTTCTCCGGATATAACGTGTCCGAGAAATCCAACTTCCTTTAGCCAAAACTCACATTTGCTGAACTTGGCATATAACTGATGTTCCCTTAGTTTCTCCAAAACCAATCGCAAATGTTCCTTATGCTCTTCTTCATTCTTCGAGAAAACCAAAATATCATCAATGAACACCACGACGAACTTATCCAAAAACTCCATAAACACTTTGTTCATCAGGTTCATGAAATAGGCCGGTGCGTTAGTCAGTCCAAATGACATAACGGTGTACTCATACAGTCCATATCTTGTGGTGAACGCTGTCTTAGGTATGTCCTGCTCTCGAATCTTCAACTGATGGTACCCTGATTGCAAATCGATCTTGGAAAACACTTTAGCTCCTTGCAAACGGTCAAACAGATCATTTATCATTGGTAGTGGGTACTTGTTCTTGATTGTTACTGCATTCAATCCATGATAATCAACAACCATCCTTAACGATCCATCCTTCTTCTCCACTAACAGTACGGGTGATCCCCAAGGCGAAGAACTTGGGCGTATATAACCTTTATCCAATAGCTCATTAATCTGCTTCTTGATTTCCGCCAAATCCTGTGCGGGCATCCTGTATGGTCGCTTCGATATCGGGCCTGTTCCTGGCAACAGCTCAATCAAAAACTCAATATCTCTATCTGGTGGCATTCCTGGCAATTCCTCAGGAAATACATCAGGATAATCCTTCACTACTGGCACCTCTTCCTGCACAACTCCTGATAGAAAATTTACATAAGCCCTCCTCGGCTCATGCCGTGATACATACTTGATTCTCCTCCCTTCTGGGGTGGTAAGCAAAATCGTCTTACTTGCGCAATCGATGTTTCCTCCATACATCGACAGCCAATCCATACCTAGAATCACATCCAATCCTTGGGATTCCAGAATGATCAAATCCGTCGGAAACACATGCCTTCCTGTTCTCAATGGCACTTGAAAACATCCTTGTCTGGCCATATACTCCGCTCCTGGCGAGCTTACTAGCATAGGGGTATTAAGAATCTTAGTGGGCAGACTATACTTCTCTACAAATCCCCTTGATATGTATGAATGCGATGCACCAGTATCGAAAAGAACAAGTGCAGTAAATGACTTAACCAAAAACTTACCGATTACTGCATCGGGCTGATCTTCAATCTCCTCCACATCAATGTGGTTCACCTGTCCTCTGTTGAAAGGGTTTGGCTTCTTTCCAGCGCTTCCATTTCCACCTTGGCCTTCGGGACATTCATTTGCGTAATGTCCAGTCTTGGAACACTTGAAACAGGTGACATTGCTCGGGTCTCTCTTGGCTGGGGTTGTTGGTGGGGTCCGGTTCTGGCCGTTGCTTCCTCCATTCCCATTACCATTCTTGTGGCCATTATGGTTGTGCGAACTACCTCCTCCATGGGTATGCTGAAACTGCACTCCTTGCTTAGGGGTATAACGGGGCTTCTGCTGGGCTCCAGAGTTAAACTTCCCCTGCCCATACTTCCTCTTGCGATTCTCTATTTGCTGCTGCTTTCCTTCAATCATGAGGGTGCGGTCTACCAACTCCTGGTAGTTATTGAATCTTGCTACCATCAACTGCAGGCTTAACTCATCATTCAGTCCTTCCAGAAACTTCTCCTGCTTAGTTGCGTCTGTAGCAACGTCATCTGGGGCATAACGTGCTAACTTACTAAAATCATCCACATACTAGCCAACAGTCCTTCCTCCTTGGCGTAAGTTGCGGAACTCACGCTTCTTCATGGCCATAGCTCCCGCTGAAACATGGGCAGTGCGGAAAGCTTGCTGAAACTGATCCCATGTGACAGTGTCTACAGGGTAAGTGGCTGTGAAATTCTCCCACCATGCTGCTGCGGGTCCGTCAAGCTGATGTGCAGCAAACTTCACCTTCTCACCATCTGTGCATCCTGCAGTGGTCAACTCCCTTCCTATCTTACGGAGCCAATCATCTGCTACAATTGGCTCGGTGCTACTAGAATACACTGGTGGATGCAGCCTAAGGAAACGAGTCAAGTGATCCCCAGGTGGTGGTGGTGGTGGGTTGTTGTTGTTGTTGGCTTGGTTCTGTACCAATGTCTGAATCAAGGTATTCTGCTACTGAATCAACTAGGTGATCTCTGGCGGAAAAACAAACTCGGGGTCGCGTCTCGGAGGCATCTGAAGGGTTTTAGAAAAGACGAGAAATTAAGAAAAGAGTGGGGTCTAGGGAGAAAACACTACCCGAATGCTTATGAGACAAATGCACACAAAATCACTTCATTCATTCAATCAAAGGGCTTACAACGGTCTAGCTATCGCAAAGGTGCGTGTACTATAATGTTTACATGGAGGGAATACTACTAATATGTGGGGGTCATCTATTAATTTGAACCAGTGGCAGATTCCATGATGTCTGCTCCAGCTTCGTCTTCAAAGTCGGGCTCGCTTGGATCTGAATCAGTGTCGTCGATGTAGTTGCTCGGACAGTCAACGTACTTGTCTTCATTCTTGAGCTCCAATTTCTTCTTGAGTTCTTCAATCTCATACTTAAGATCGTTATTGTGCCTTACGACAGCTACGATCTCGTCCACGTAGTCCTTGCGTAGAGTCTTCATCTCTCCTTCAAGTTCGATGATCCTTCCCTTTGCATTCTTCAACTCTATCATATCATTGCACATCTGATTCTCCTGGTGTCGAATGTGCTGGTTTAACTCCTGGATGAAAGCTGCAATGGATTTGTCCTTCTTGGTGCTGACTATCTCCCATTGTTCATTCCGGCGTCCGCAAATCTGGTAGATAGTGTCCTTGAGGTCTTCTTGATAAACTTCTCCAATGCGTCCCATGGTGATGTGAGCTGCCATGCTCTTTCCCAGACTCCAGGTTGGTGCACTGAAAACACTATCTATAGGCTTGGTGATTGGGGCGAATGTCCTTCCCGGAACGTGAGCTTGAATCTTCCAGCGCTCCTCTTCAGGCAGAGTGGCGTTGAAAGTCCCGGTGAAACTTGGTAGTTCAATGTTTAGGTACTTGGTAACTTCCTTCAAGTGAAATCCAAAAGGTGTGCCTTCATCTGGTTGGGCGTACTTGATTTTGGCGTCCTTCATCCTAAAAGAGTAGAAAAGATGAGGAATTAGAAAATGGGAAGAGAGTAGTGATCTATGGCTTTAACTTAGTGGTCGTGTCCTACAGTCAGCGTGTGCTCTCATACCATCTCTGTAGCGACCTGACCCGAATGGATCACGTCTACTGTGCTACGATGTCATCCCTGGATCAGTAATGCTGACACCACACAGTACATCGAGGATTTATAGCAGAGTTGCAATCACACTCTTATTACATCGATGGCTCAAAAAGAACTTATTACAATAATCATGGCTTAAGGCCATCTAATAACGATAACAGCGGAAGACTTGGAAGATAAGTGAGTCCATCAACTCCAACGGCATCACTGAGTATAGAACCACGACCTAAAACGGCACCTTAATCGTCGTCTGAAAAGTCTGCAACATGAAAAGTTGCAGCCCGAAAACGGGTCAGCACATGGAATATGCTGGCAATGTAACACATAGAGAGAGGTAATGAGTATTGACTATACTACATGCATATTTGGCTAGTGAAAAAAGCTCTATGGTTACAGTTTTGCATAAAGCCAGTTTTTCCCTACTGCAAAGGAATAAATTTGTTTAACTATCATGGTGGTTGTTAAACATTGAGAATGGTTGACAGCATCCTCAATCCCAATTAAAAGTACTCATTAAAAACCCAACAATATTAATTAGAGTAACATGTTGAGATTCACATGATATTCAAGTACTAGATACTCAAGATGTCCATAACCGGGGACACGGCTAATCATGATTAGTTTGTACACTCTGCAGAGGTTTGCGCACTTTTCCCCACAAGACTCGATCGCCTCCGTTTGGTTTCTCGCACTACCTGGTGTTTGAGAAACGGATGACCGAGACACAGTCTTTCAGAAGCGCTAGCACCTTACATGTGGGTAGACCTATACACCTACATCCCCTACATCTGCTAGCCTACCCGTAAGAGTTCGTACAACTTACTCCACCATGCCAGAGCCCATAATGGCTTGTGGCTGCACACGTAAGTTACTAGTATGAATTATCTTATGATCCCTTTGAGCCTGGGTGGCGGTCCGAAAAAAAACAGGCAAGTCCTGATAGACATCAGGTGCCTCAATCCACCCAGATGTGCGTTTAAGTTGCCACCTTAGATAAACCATTAAAAATTATCAATCTCACATCTGTCATGGATATCACTCACCCAATCCACGTCTACTAGCATAGCATGGCAATATAAGCAAACGTAGAGTAACTCCCAAAGGTTTCATAATAATACAGGTAATAGGTACTACCTCATCTACTTCCCATCCCACAATTTAATTAGATCCTAATCATGCAATGTGTGAGGATTGATCTAATGCAATAAAACTGGGTTGTAGAAAAGGTATGATCAAAGTGTTACTTGCCTTGCTGACGATCCGCGAAACCTAAAGACTTGAAGTAACAAGCGGCGCACTCCGGGTGATCTATCGCAGACAAACAACAAGCATACAATAAGTACTCATCTAATGCACAGGTAAATCTCGAATAGAAGATCTAACCAGAAAGTTCAACTTAAGAACCCTGGTTGCAAAAAGAATCGAATCAAAATTAGCAACAAAAGTCAAACGACGAAAGATAACAACTCGGTTCTAGCAAGTTGAAACCAAGTCAAATTTTATAGTAGCAAAACTTTGTTTAAGTTGATTAGTCGGAACGGCGGTTTAGAAACGAAACTCCAGGCGCTTGAATCACCTGATTCCGATAAACGAGTGGAAAGATAGACTAGAAAGAAGATCGAATCTGAAATCACGATCGGAAGAATCGCGGAATAAATCCGACGAGAAAAGAGAACGACGAACGGTTAAACGAACAGACGTTCATTAACCGAGGCGATCCGGTGATCACGTTCGTTAAGACGAACGGTCCGGCGAACGCTCTCTAAACAAAACCGGAAAGAAAAACCGGCGAGAAAAACCGATCTAGGGTTTCGGAAAGAAAACCGAAACGAAAAACCGATCTAGAAAACCGGAACGGAAAACGGAATGGAAATCGGATCGAAAAAAAGGTGACGCGGTGCGGGGCTAGTACCTCAAAGAGGCGAGGGGCTCCGGCGGCGGCGGCGTTGGGTGGTGGCGGCGGTGAGGGGCGGCGGCGCTGGTGAGGGGCGGCAGCGTTGGGTGGTGGTGAGGAGAGGAGAGGAGAGGTTTGGTTTGATGTTTAGGGGGGATGCTTGGGTATTTATATTGGGGAGGGGGGTTTACTTGGGTTAGAGGGCAAGAAATAGACTAGGAATAGGAAAGAATAAATGGAGTAGGACTAGGAATAACGAAACAAAGGAAAAAGGGGCAAGGGCTACCCTAGAATCCTAAAAGGATTCGTAGAGCAAGAGGCGGCGGCGGCCGGCTCCCTGGCGCCTGGCGCTAGGCGCGCGGTGGCCTTCGGCCCGGCTGGGCCTTGGCCTGGCCGGCCTTGGTCTAGTTTTTTTTATAAATAGTTTCCGCGCGTAGAGAGAAAAAAAACAAAAAGAGATCTAAACAAACTCCGAAAAATCTAAAGTAAATTTTCCTCGACTCCTAAAAATGAGCCGAACAAAATGAACTTTTCTCTGGACCTTAAGTGCAATTTTTGAAAACGCGCATTTTTCCCTATCCAAATAAAATGCAAATAAAACTCCGGCAAACAAAAATTGATCTATTTATTAAATCTTCATTTTCCTAAATTTTGGGAAAGTCATATTATTCCCTCTCTCTTATTTTGACACCGGAAAATTTATTGAAGATAAAACAAATAAATCAAACGATCCTCTTTTCAAAATTTGAGAAACTCTCAAATATGAAAATAACGAAATCTCCAACTCTCTCCGGGGGTCCTTGAGTTGTGTGAAATTTCTAGGATCAACAAAATGCAAGAAAATATGACATGCATGATGATCTTATGTATAACATTCCAAATTGAAAATTTGGGATGTTACAGTGATATAGCGAGAAAGGTGGCTAGCAGCGCTATCAAAATCCGAATCAATGATAGGAAAACGGACACGGCCATTGTCGTGCAAGGATGGATAGTAGTGGAAACCTAGGTGGGCCTGGATCCGGACCTCGTTATAGCGTAGCTCAACGAGGACCTCAAATGCAGCAAACTGGACAGCCTGAGAAGCGGTGGAAGCAAAACCGCTCCTGGAGGTACGAATGTAAGTGCTGGAGGATGAACTGGTGCGCAGAGTAACCATGGCGTGATACTCGTACACTGAGTCTGCTAGACGCTCCCGGTACACCTGATATGCTGGGTCGTCACCGTGAGGGTACAGTCGGCACCACACGTTACGAAGAAGATGTAGCGATGTGTACGGCATCAGCTCCAACTGACACGGATACGGCACCGGAGCCATCTACACTCACAACCATTAGTGGGTTAGAGATAAAAATAAAATGAGTGCATGAAATGCAACAATCAGCTACAAACACTACCGGCACTCAACTTTTACTCTAACTAACGTCCAGTTACACGTCGGTAGTCTAGCGTGTCCTACAGTCAGCGCGGCTCTGATACCAAGCATTGTGGCACCCCGGCTCAGAGCAACCGGTTTACCTTGCATTGCCAGCCCAGAGACCATGTCTTCTGGCAACGCACAACATCTTGGTATAGAAAACTACCGCTTTATTGATACTAGCGGAACATAGTTCACATTACATCAAGTTGCGAGGCCAAGCAGCACACCCGGTGCGGCTGAACAATATGTACATTATTTAGTGAACATAAAGGGGCCACGATCACAACAACTACACGGCAGCGAAACAACAACGAAGCGGGACACCATAGCACGGGGACACCAATGTGGACATGATCTAGACTCAAACAACACTCCAATCCAACGAGACTTTCCTGAAATCTTGCATGACACGCTAGGTCAGTACATTGAATGTACTTGCAAGCTCACAACAAGAATAAACATAATGACAAACAATATCATGATATTAATCAAATTATCATCAATGCAAAATCATACTAGGGATGTAGTGAACAAGATCTCGTGCCTCAAGTCCCTCGGACTTACTTACCAAGAGGGTTACCTCGTAACCAAATGGTGATCTTTCTTGGATCACAAACGGACCAACACTTTGGTCTCCAAATGGGTTACATTGTAACCAAACGGTGATCTTACTCAGATCACAAATGGACCAACACTTTGGTCTCCATCATCAACATGGTTTCTCAACCATCATCTTTCCAACGGTGCCATGTTATTAACATTAGTTTGCGTGATTATTTAAATGTTGACCCATGGTGTGACCTACTTCTGAGTTGTGTCTGTAACCGAGGACGCGACTATCGATAGATTTAATACACTCTGCAGAGGTAGCACACTGTACCCATACCACGGAATCCATGGCCTCGCACTCCCATTCGGGTGGACCAACGACATTCCGACGGAATCCCTCCATTGCCATGATACTCTCCCGGCCACTCCGACTCACTCCCCATTGGGCTAAGTCCTGGGTGGCCCTGTGCCTACCAAAGGCATGAACGGCCACCGTCGTGGCAAAACATAAACTATCCCAAACGGGGACAAGGTACGTACCATAACAACTACAGGCTCACAAGGTCATGTCTGCTTACCGGGCCAGGGTAACACACGCCCATAATCTTCCCTCATTGGAGGCACCGACCAGAGGCATGACACCAAACTGAATAAAGGCCTTCCCATAAAGTCAAATGTGGTTGCACTCGAAAAAACTCGATTCAGTGGCACCATGACCCCATCAACGATATGTTCAAGTTGAGTTATTATCAGGTTTAACTTAAAGTAAAAATAACCGGTTTCATGATATGCCATGAAAGTGCAATCTTACAATATGCATCACATATCATCAAAAATAAATGGGTCAACCACATCAAGTACTAACCATAATCATTAACAACCCATACCACTTCTCTGGCTTTTGTTATCATTCAACAAACTTAACCATGATGTTAACTTAACATAATCCATTTTCTCACTTAAGAAAATATTAACCAAACTAATTCTTTTTCTTAGTTATTTTATTTCTTGATAACCAAATATTACTTCTACTGACTTAAACTAACTTAGTTAGTTTCAAACTACTGTAAATTATACATACCAAACTAAACAAGCATTCAACAGAATAAATATTTATTTAATGATTTAAATGCATGAACTAAATCATTTATTCAAGTTGGAAAATCACAAATATTGCAATGGCACCATGAAAATGTTGCTGTCGCTTGCCTTAGAGCAGATGAGGTTGACACTCCTCCTAGTGATCCTCAAGATAAGCTTCACCTTTTGGAAACAATTAAAATAGAGAAAGAAAATATCAAGAAACACTCTGAAAATCACCAAAAAATCTAGACATCAGAGAAAATCTCATTTTTTGTGATCTGCTTGATCTTTTCATCAAGAACACAATGCAAAAGGAATCAATTCATTTGGACTTATGGTTAAAGAGTTGTGGCTATTTGAAGCTCTCTGGAAATTTGAATTGAATTTAAATAAACAAAACCCAGGGGGTGATGTCGAAAAGCATAAACTCGCGGGGCGCCACCACTCATACCGCTTCGGGCGTGGCCTGAGTGGCTGACAGCGGGCCCTGTGGTCAAGTGTGAGGGGGAGAGAGAAACAGACCACGGTGAGGCTTCGCCGGAGCTCAAGCCGGCGAGGAGGGCTCCTTGGCCAAATCTAGAGGGATAGAACGCGAGAGGAGATCGAGGCGCACCTGCCCGTACCCGTAGAATGGCTAGGGGTGGTCGGATGGCGTCGGAACGAGCTTCTCCAGCGGCGGTAGGAAGCAGAGGTCACTGGAGTTGGAGATGACGGCGAGGTGGGGCTGCGCTAGGGGCTCCAACCGGGTCGGACGACACCAGTGAAGCACTACGGGGGCTCTGGAAGAGTGGCTCGAGCTTGGGAGGGGCTGGAACGGTGGGGGCGAACCGCGGGGATCGCCGGTGAGCTCAAGCTCGGGGACGGCGGCCTGAGGCCTGCCCAGCCGGGCTGCAGCTTTCTACTGTGTTGTGGAGTGTGTGTGGTGAGTTGGTGATGCTCGAGAGAGTTGGGGAGGGCTGTATTTATAGGAGAGCGAGGAGAGGGGATCGAGCTCCGCTAGAGGGCTTCTGGACACGGCCCCCGGCGATGAACGACGTTAGTGAGAGGGGGAGAAGGCGACGCAGCTCACATGGGCACTGTGAGAGGGCGAAGACGAGCACAGGAACAGGGGGTGGCGATGAGCACAGTAGTGGCACACTGTTCGGTTGGCTGATACGTCGATTTTGCATCATGCTTTTATATCGATATTTATTGCATTATAGGCTGTTATTACACATAATGTCACAATACTTATGCCTCCTCTCTCTTATTTTATAAGGTTTACATGAAGAGGGAGAATGTCGGTAGCTGGTATTCTGGGCTGGAAAAGGAGCAAATATTAGAGACCTATTCTGTGCAACTCCAAAGGTCCTGAAACTCCATGGGAATTAATTCCAGAATATATAAAAAATATTGGGCGAAGAGAGTACCAGAGTGGGGCCACCCGCCGTCCACGAGGGTGGGGGCACGCCCTACCCCACTGGGCGCGCCCCCTGCCTCGTGGGCCCCCTGGCAAGCCTCCGGTGCCCATCTTCTTCTATATGAGGTCTTTCGTCCGGAAAAAAATCATAAGCAAGCTTACGGGATGAAACTCCGCTGCCACGAGGCGGAACCTTGGCGGAACCAATCTAGGGCTCCGGCGGAGCTGTTCTGCCGGGGAAACTTCCCTCTGGGAGGGGGAAATCATCACCATCGTCATCACCAATGATCCTCTAATTGGGAAGGGGTCAATCTCGATCAACATATTCACCAGCACCATCTCATCTCAAACCCTAGTTCATCTCTTGTATCCAATCTTTGTCCCAAAGCCTCAGATTGGTACCTGTGGGTTACTAGTAGTGTTGATTACTCTTTGTAGTTCATGCTAGTTGGATTATTCGATGGAAGATCATATTTTCAGATCCTTTATGCATATTAACACCCCTCTGATTATGAACATGAATATGATTTGTGAGTAGTTACGTTTGTTCCTGAGGACATGGGAGAAGTCTTGCTATAAGTAGTCATGTGAATTTGGTATTCGTTCGATATTTTGATGAGATGTATGTTGTCTTTCCTCTAGTGGTTTCATGTGAACATCGACTACATGACACTTCACCATTGTTTGGGCCTAGAGGAGGGAATTGGGAAGTAATAAGTAGATGATGGGTTGCTAGAATGATAGAAGCTTAAACCCTAGTTTATGCATTGCTTCGTAAGGGGCTGATTTGGATCCATATGTTTCATGCTATGGTTAGGTTTACTTTAATACTTCTGTTGTAGTTGCGGATGCTTGCAATAGGGGTCAATAATAAGTGGGATGCTTGTCCAAGGAAGGACAGTACCCAAGCACCGGTCCACCCACATATCAAATTATCAAAGTACCGAATGCGAATCATATGAACGTGATGAAAACTAGCTTGACGATAATTCCCATTTGTCCTCGGGAGTGCTTTCCTTTATATAAGAGTTTGTCCAGGCTTGTCCTTTGCTACAAAAAGGATTAGGCCATCTTGCTGCACCTTATTTACTTTTATTACTTGTTACCCATTAGAAATTACCTTATCACAAAAATAGCAGCTACCGATAATTTCAGTGCTTGCAGAGAATACCTTACTGAAAACTACTTATCATTTCCTTCTGCTCCTCGTTGGGTTCGACACTCTTACTTATCGAAAGGACTAGATAGATCCCCTATACTTGTTGGTCATCAAGACTCTTTTTTGGCACCATTGCCGGGGAGTGAAGTGCCTTTGGTAGGTGGAATTTGGTAAGGAAAAAATTATATAGTGTGCTGAAGTTTACTGTCACTTGTTACTATGGAACATAATCCTTTGAGGGGCTTGTTCGGGGTATCTTCACCCCGACCAGTAGAGCAAAGAGTTTCTCCTCAACCTACTGAACCTACTGAAAATGTTTACTTTGAAATTCCTTCGGGTATGATTGAGAAATTGCTAGCTAATCCTTTCACAGGTGATGGAACTTTACATCTCGATCCGCACCTAATGTATGTGGATGAAGTTTGTGGATTATTTAAGCTTGCAGGTAAGCCCGAGGATGTTATCAAGAAGAAGGTCTTCCCTTTATCTTTGAAGGGAAAGGCATTGACATGGTTTAGGCTATGTGATGATATGGGATCATGGAACTACAACCGATTGAAATTGGAATTTCATCAGAAGTTTTATCCTATGCATCTTGTTCATCGTGATCGTAATTATATATATAATTTTAGGCCTCGCGAAGGAGAAAGCATCGCTCAAGTTTGAGGGAGGCTTAAGTCAATGTTATATTCATGCCCCAATCATGAGCTCTCAAGAGAAATTATTATTCAAAAAATTTATGCTCGGCTTTCTCTCGATAATCGCTCCATGCTCGATACTTCTTGTACTGGGTCTTTTATGATGAAGACTATTGAATTCAAATGGGATTTATTGGAAAGAATTAAACGCAACTCTGAAGATTGGGATCTCGACGAAGTTAAGGAGTCAGGTATAACACCTAAGTTTGATTGTGTTAATTCTTTTATGGATACCAATGCTTTCCGTGAATTTAGCACTAAATATGGACTTGACTCTGAGATAGTAGCTTCTTTCTGTGAATCCTCTACTACTCATGTTGATCTCCCTAAGGAGAAGTGGTTTAAATATAATCCTCCCATTGAAGTAAAAGTAGTTGCACCTATTAAAGTTGAAGAAAATACTATCACTTATAATGATTCTGTTGTTCCTACTACTTATATTGAGAAACCACCTTTTCCTGTTAGAATAAAGGATCATGCTAAAGCTTCAACTGTTGTTCGTAAGAGTAATACTAGAACACCTACACCCTCTGAGAAAATTAAAGTTGAACCTAGTATTGCTATGGTTAAGGATCTCTTGGCCGATAATATTGATGGGCATGTTATTTACTTCTATGATGAAGCTGCTAGAATTGCTAGACCCGATACTAAAAATAAACATAGACCTGTTGTAGGCATGCCTGTTATTTCTGTTAAAATAGGAGATCGTTGCTATCATGGCTTGTGTGATATGGGTGCTAGTGCAAGTGCAATACCTCATTCCTTGTATAAAGAAATTATGCATGATATTGCACCAGCTGAGATAGAGGAAATTGATGTTACAATTAAGCTTGCCAATAGAGACACTATTTCACCAGTTGGGATTGTTAGAGATGTTGAAGTCTTGTGTGGGAAAGTTAAATATCCTACTGATTTTCTTGTTCTTGGTTCCCCACAAGATGACTTTTGTCCCATTATATTTGGTAGAACCTTCTTGAATATTGTTAATGCTAACATAGACTGCAAAAATGATGTTGTTGCTATTGGTTTGGGGGATATGTCTTATGAGTTTAATTTTGCTAAATTTCATGGACAACCCCATGATAAAGAATTGCCTAGTAAAGATGAAATTATTGGTATTTCTTCTATTGCCGTGCCTCCTAGTGATCCTTTGGAACAATATTTGCTCGGCCATGAAAATGATATGTTTATGAATGAAAGAAGGGAAATAGATGAAGTATTCTTTAAATAGTGGCCTATTTTGAAACACAACTTGCCTGTTGAAATTCTAGGGGATCCTCCTCCACCCAAGGGTGATCCCGTGTTTGAGCTTAAACCTTTACCTAATACTCTTAAATATGCTTATCTTGATGAGAAAGAGATATATCTTGTTATTATTAGTGCTAACCTTTCAGAGCAAGAAGAAAGAAACTATTGAAAACTCTGAAGAAGCACCGTGATGCTATTGGATATACTCTTGATGATCTTAAGGGCAATAGTCCCACTCTATGCCAACACAAAATAAAATTGGAGAAAGACGCGAAACCGGTTGTTGATCACCAATGACAATTAAATCCTAAGATGAAAGAAGTTGTAAGAAAATAAATACTAAAGCTTCTGGAGGCAGGTATAATTTTTCCCGTTGCTGATAGTCAGTGGGTAAGTCCTATCCATTGTGTCCCTAAGAAGGGAGGTATTAATGTTGTTCATAATGATAAAGATGAATTGACCCCACAAAGAATTGTCACAGGTTATCGAATGGTAATTGATTTTCGCAAATTAAATAAAGCTACTAAAAGGGATCATTAACCTTTACCTTTTATCGGTCAAATACTAGAAAGATTATCCAAACATACACATTTTTGCTTTCTAGATGGTTATTCTGGTTTCTCTCAAATACCTGTGTCAAAAGGGGATCAAGAAAAGACAACTTTTGCTTGCCCTTTCGGTACCTTTGCTTATAGACGTATGCCTTTTGGTTTATGCAATGCACCTGCTACCTTCCAAAGATGTATGACTGCTATATTCTCTGACTTTTGTGAAAATATTGTTGAGGTATTCATGGATGATTTTTCCGTCTATGGAACTTCTTTTCATGATTGCTTAAGCAACCTTGATCGAGTTTTGCAGAGATGTGAAGAAACTAATCTTTTCTTGAATTGGGAGAAGTGCCACTCTATGGTTAATGAAGGTATTGTCTTGGGGCATAAAATTTCTGAAAGAGGTATTGAAGTTGATAAAGCTAAGGTTGATGCTATTGAAAAGATGTTGTGTCCTAGGGACATTAAAGGTATAAGAAGTTTCCTTGGTCATGCCGGTTTTTATAGGAGGTTCATTAAGGACTTCTCTAAAATTTCCAGGCCTCTGACTAATCTCTTACAAAAAGATGTTCCTTTTGTCTTTGATGAGAATTGTGTAGAAGCATTTGAATTACTTAAGAAAGCTTTGAGTTCTGCACCTACTGTTCAGCCACCTGATTGGAATTTACCATTTGAAATTATGTGTGATGCTAGTGATTATGTTGTAGGGGCTGTTCTAGGGCAAAGAGTTGATAAGAAATTAAATGTTCTCCAATATGCTAGTAAAATTCTTAGACAGTTCCCAGAGAAATTATGCTACTACTAAAAAAGAATTTTTAGCAGTTGTATTTGCTTGTGATAAGTTCAGACCTTATATTATTGATTCTAAAGTAACTGTCCACACTGATCATGCTGCTATTAAATATCTTATGGAAAAGAAAGATGCTAAACCTAGACTTATTAGATGGGTTCTCTTGTTTCAAGAATTTGATTTGCATATTATTGATAGAAAGGGAGCTGAGAACCCCGTTGCGGACAACTTGTCTAGGTTAGAGAATGTTCTTGATGACCCACTACCTATTGATGATAGCTTCCTTGATGAACAATTAGTTGTCATAAATGCTTCTTGTACTGCTCCATGGTATGCTGATTATGCTAATTATATTGTTGCTAAATTTATACCACCTAGTTTCACATATTACCAAAAGAAAAAGTTCTTCTACGATTTAAGACATTACTTTTGGGATGACCCACACCTTTATAAAGAAGGAGTAGATGGTGTTATTAGACGTTGTGTGCCTGGGCATGAACAGGAACAGATCCAACGCAAGTGTCACTTGATACGTCTCCAACGTATCTATAATTTTTTATTGCTCCATGCTATATTATCTACTGTTTTGGACATTATTGGTCTTTATTATACACTTCTATATTATTTTTGGGACTAACCTATTAACCGGAGGCCTAGCCCAGAATTGCTGTTTTTTTTGCCTATTTTAGGGTCTCGAAGAAAAGGAATATCAAATGGAGTCCAAACGGAATGAAACCTTCGGGAACGTGATTTTTGGAACGAACAAGATCCAGGAGACTTGGACCCTACATCAAGCAACCAACAGGGAGGCCACGAGGTAGGGGGCGCACCTACCCCCCCTCCCCCCCAGGTGCGCCCTCCACCCTCGTGGGCCCCCTGTTGCTCCACCGACGTACTTCTTCCTCCTATATATACCTATGTACCCCCAAACGATCAGATACGGAGCCAAAACCCTAATTCCACCGCCGTAACTTTCTGTATCCACGAGATCCCATCTTGGGGCCCGTTCTGGAGCTCCGCCGGAGGGGGCATCAATCACAGAGGGCTTCTACATCAACACCATAGCCTCTCCGATGAAGTGTGAGTAGTTTAACTCAGACCTACAGGTCCATAGTTATTAGCTAGATGGCTTCTTCTCTCTTTTTGGATCTCAATACAAAGTTCTCCCCCTCTCTTGTGGAGATCTATTCGATGTAATCTTCTTTTGCAGTGTGCTTGTTGAGACCGATGAATTGTGGGTTTATGATGAAGTGTATCTATGAACAATATTTGAATCTTCTCTGAATTCTTTTAAGTATGATTGGTTATCTTTGCAAGTCTCTTCGAATTATCAGTTTGGTTTGGCCTACTAGATTGATCTTTCTTGCAATGGGAGAAGTGCTTAGCTTTGGGTTCAATCTTGCAGTGTACTTTCCCAGTGACAGTAGCGGCAGCAAGGCACGTATTGTATTGTTGCCATCGAGGATAACAAGATGGGGTTTTTATCATATTGCATGAATTTATCCCTCTACATCATGTCATCTTGCTTAAGGCGTTACTCTATTCTTGTGAACTTAATACTCTAGATGCATGCTGGATAGCGGTCGATGTGTGGAGTAATAGTAGTAGATGCAGGCAGGAGTCGGTCTTGTTGTCTCGAACGTGATGCCTATATACATGATCATACCTAGATATTCTCATAACTATGCTCAATTCTGTCAATTGCTCAACAGTAATTTGTTCACCACCACCCCCCCCCGTAAAATACCTATGCTCTTGAGAGAATCCACTACCCTGGGTCTATCTTCATCATATTAATCTTCCAATACTTAGTTATTTTCATTGCCTTTTATTTTACTTTGCATATTTATCATAAAAATACCAAAAATAGTATCTTATCATATCTATCAGATCTCACTCTCGTAAGTGACCGTGTAGGGCTTGACAACCCCTTATCGTGTTGGTTGCGAGGATTTATTTGTTTTGTGCAGGTGCAAGGGAATCGCGTGTAGCCTCCTACTAGATTGATACATTGGTTCTCAAAAACTGAGGGAAATACTTACGCTACTTTGCTGCATCACCCTTTCCTCTTCAAGGGAAAACCAACGCAGTGCTCAAGAGGTAGCAAGAAGGATTTCTGGCGCCGTTGCCGGGGAGGTCTATGCAAAATTTGAACATACCAAGTTCCCGTCACAAACCCTTATCTCCCGCATTACATTATTTGCCATTTGCCTCTCGTTTTCCTCTCCCCCACTTCACCCTTGCCATTTTATTCACCCTCTCTCTCTCTCTCTATATCCTCCCTCTCTTTCCCGTTTGCCTCTTTTCTCCCGTTTCTCGTTTGCTTGTGTGTTGGATTGCTTGCTTGTCAAGATGGCTCAAGATAACACTAAATTGTGTGACCTTACCAATACCAACAACAATGATTTTATTAGCACTCCGATTGCTCCTCTTATCGATGCTGAATCTTGTGAAATTAATGCTGCCTTGCTGAATCTCGTCATGTAAGATCCGTTTTCCGACCTTCCTAGTGAAGATGCTGCTACTCATCTAAATAGCTTCATTGATTTGTGTGATATGCAAAAGAAGAAAGATGTGGATAATGATATTGTTAAATTGAAGCTATTTCCTTTTTCGCTTAGAGATCTTGCTAAAGCTTGGTTTTCATCTTTGCCTAAAAATAGTATTGATTCTTGGAATAAGTGCAAAGATGCTTTTATCTCTAAGTATTTTCCTCCCGCTAAGATCATCTCTCTTAGAAACGATATTATGAATTTTAAGCAACTTGATCATTAACATGTTGCACAAGCTTGGGAGAGGATGAAATTAATGATACGTAATTGCCCTACTCATGGTTTGAATTTGTGGATGATTATACAAAAATTTTATGCCGGATTGAATTTTTCTTCTAGAAATCTTTTAGATTCGTCCGCGGGAGGCACTTCTATGGAAATCACTTTAGGAGAACCTACTAAACTCCTAGATAATATTATGGTTAATTATTCTCAATGGCACACTGAAAGATCTACTAATAAGAAAGTGCATGCAATAGAAGAAATTAATGTTTTGAGTGGAAAGATGGATGAACTTATGAAATTATTTGATAATAAAAGTGTTTCTTCTGATCCTAATGATATATCTTTGTCTACTTTGATTGAGAATAATAATGAATCTATGGATGTGAATTTTGTTGGTAGGAACAATTTTGGTAACAACGCGTATAGAGGAAACTTTAATCCTAGGCCTTATCCTAACAATTCCTCTAATAATTATGGTAATTCCTAAAACAATTCTTATGGAAATTATAATAAGATGCCCTCTGATTTTGAATCTAATATTAAAGAACTTATTACTTCGCAAAAGAATTTCAATGCTTTGATTGAAGAAAAATTGCTTAAGATTGATGAGTTGGCTAGGAATGTTGATGGAATTTCTCTTGATGTTGATTCTTTGAAACTTAGATCTATTCCACCTAAGCATGATAGCAATGAGTCTCTCAAAGCCATGAGAATTTCCATTGATGAGTGCAAAGAAAGAACCGCTGGGATGCGTGCTAAGAAAGATTCCTTTATAAGAGTGTGTTCTTCTAGTTTCCATGATAATAAAGATGAAGATCTAAAAGTTATTGATGTGTCCCCTATTAAATATTTATTTTTAAATATGAATATTGATAATGATGGGACTGAATATGATCCACCTTTACCTAGAAGGCGTTCCAAAAATTCGGAGTTTTTAGATCTTGATGCTAAATTTTATAAAAGTGGGATTGAAGAGATCAAACTCTAGATGTTAATGAACCTACTATTTTGGATTTCAAGGGATTTAATTATGATAATTTCTCTTTGATAGATTGTATTTCCTTGTTGCAATCCGTGCTAAATTCTCCTCATGCTTATAGTCAAAACAAAGCTTTTACCAAACATATTATTGATGCTTTGATGCAATCTTATGAAGAAAAGCTTGAGTTGGAAGTTTCTATCCCTAGAAAACTTTATGATGAGTAGGAACCAACTATTAAAATTAAAATTAAAGATCATGAATGTTATGCTTTGTGTGATTTGGGTGCTAGTGTTTCCACGATCTCAAAGACTTTGTGTGATTTGTTAGGTTTCCGTGATTTTGATGATTGCTCTCTAAACCTGCACCTTCCGGATTCCACTATTAAGAAACCTATGGGAAGAATTAATGATGTTCTTATTGTTGCAAATATGAATTATGTGCCTATAGATTTTATCACTCTTGACATAGATTGCAACCCTTCATGTCCTATTCTTCTTGGTAGACCTTTCCTTAGAACGATTGGTGCAATTATTGATATGAAGGAAGGAAATATTAGATTCCAATTTCTGTCAGGGAAAGGCATGATAAACTTTCCTAGAAATAAAATTAAATTACCTTATGCATCTATTATGAGAGCCACTTATCGATTTCCTACCAAAGATGGCAATACCTAGATCTATCCTTGCTTTTTATGTCTAGCTAGGGGCGTTAAACGGTAGCGCTTGTTGGGAGGCAACCCAATTTTATTTTTATTCCTTGCTTTTTTCTCCTGTTTAGTAATAAATAATTTATCTAGACTCTTTTTTGGTTGTGTTTAATTAGTGTTTGTGCCAAGCAGAACCGTTAGGAAGACTTGGGGAAAGTCTTGTTAATCTTGCTGTAAAAAACAGAAACTTTAGCGCTCACAAGAACTGCTGCCATTTTTATTTAGAAAGTGATATTTAGTTAATTATTTTTTCAGATGATTAATATATAACTTCCTCACGTCCATAAATTTATTTTAAAATTTTTGGGGTTCCAGATCTTGCGCTAGCTACAGATTACTACAGACTGTTCTGTTTTTGACAGATTCTGTTTTTCGTGTGTTGTTTGCTTATTTTGATGAATCTATGGCTATTAAAATAGTTTATAAACCATAGAGAAGTTGGAATACAGTAGGTTTAACACCAATATAAATAAATAATGTGTTCATTACAGTACCTAGAAGTGGTCTTTTGTTTTCTTTCGCTAACGGAGCTCACGAGATTTTCTACTTTAAGTTTTGTGTTGTGAAGTTTTCAAGTTTTGGGTAAAGATTTGATGGATTATGGAACAAGGAGTGGCAAGAGCCTAATCTTGGGGATGCCCATGGCACCCCCAAGATAATATAAGGACACCTAAAATCCAAAGCTTGGGGATGCCCCGGAAGGCATCCCCTCTTTCGTCTACTTCTATCGGTAACTTTACTTGGAGCTATATTTTTATTCACCACATGATATGTGTTTTGCTTGGAGCGTCTTGTATGATTTGAGTCTTTGATTTTTAGTTTACCACAATCATATTTTCTGTACACCTTTTGAGAGAAACACACATGATTCGGAAATTATTAGAATACTCTATGTGCTTCACTTATATCTTTTGAGTTATATAGTTTCGCTCTAGTACTTCACTTATATCTTTTAGAGCACGGTGGTGGATTTGTTTTATAGAAACTATTGATCTCTCATGCTTCACTTAGATTATTTTGAGAGTCTTAAATATCATGGTAATTTTCTTAAATAATCCTAATATGCTAGGTATACAAGATTAATAATAAAATTCTCTTATGAGTGTGTTGAATACTAAGAGAAGTTTGATGCTTGATGATTGTTTTGAGATATGGAGGTAGTGATATTAAAGTTGTGATAGTTGATTAGTTGTGAAATTGAGAAATACTTGTGTTGATGTTTGCAAGTCCCGTAGTATGCACGTATGGTAAACGTTATGTAAAAAATTTGAAACATGAGGTGTTCTTTGATTGTCCTCCTTATGAGTGGCGGTCGGGGACGAGCGATGGTCTTTTCCTACCAATCTATCCCCCTAGGAGCATGCGCCTAGTGCTTGGTTTTTGATGACTTGTAAATTTTTTTCAATAAGTATGTGAGTTCTTTATGACTAATGTTGAGTCCATGGATTATACGCACTCTCACCCTTCCATCATTGCTAGCCTCTTCGGTACCGTGCATTGCCCTTTCTCACATTGAGAGTTGGTGCAAACTTCGCCGGTGCATCCAAACCATGTGATATGATATACTCTTTCACACATAAACCTCCTTATATCTTCCTCAAAACAGCCACCATACCTACCTATTATGGCATTTCCATAGCCATTCCGAGATATATTGCCATGCAACTTTCCACCATCCCATTTATCATGACATGTTCATCATTCACTACAGGAATCCAGTATTTTGCCGTCTGCCACAGCTAGCGACAAAGGCACGGACGGCGGACGGCAAAGAGCTTTGCCGTCAGTGGCGGACGGCAAACAGTGACGGCAAAGACAGGGTCGGCAAACAGGTCCTTTGCCGTCTGCTTTTTATGGCGGACGGCAAAGAGCCCTTTGCCTAGGAGGGACGGCAAAAAACTGGACGCCCACCAGCGTTAGTCCGTTAGGCGGCTAACGGCGGCATTTGCCGTCCGCCAGCGGACGGCAAATTTGAGCGCCTCTTTGCCGTCTGTCAGTTGACGTCAGCAATGCGTCAACGCCCGCTGTGTTTTGCCGTCTGCCATGGCGGACGGCAAAGGCAAAGTCTTTGCCATCAGCTTAGCTTTGCCGTCCGCCACGGTGGGCAAATTTGCCAAATGGCCCATCCCTCAGGAAGCACAGGTGGGCGCCACATGCCCCCTTTGCCGTCTGCCACCGACTGCAAAGGCGTCTTTGCCGTCTGCCGCGGATGGGAAAGAGCCTGCACTGCCTCTTTTTTATTCTGTTTTTCTTATATCCAACAATTATCACAGCAAATATATCACAGCACATATATATCCATCACATAAATATCCAGCACATATATATCCAACATAATAAATATCTAGCACATATATATCCATACATACATAGTAGGTTGCACATAGTTCCATCGATCCATACATATTACAATATGCAAAGTTTCATCATAGCAATCTAGTTTCATCATAGCAAGTGAGCAGAATACAAGAAGTGCATCAAAGGAAAAAACAAGCAATCCATCATAGGAAGCTGGCTTCCGTGAAGTGAATGAAACCTGCAAAATGACAAATAAGAAAGTTATAAAAAGAAGATTTGAAGAAGAATTAGACTAGAAGAAAAAGAATAGAAGAAGAAGAAGAAGAAGACTAGAAGAAGAAGTATATGCCATTTATTAGCTAACTTAGGTGAACTGGATCATTTATGAGCTAAATTAGTTGAAATGGATCGTTTATGAGCTCACTTAGGTGAAATGGATCGTTTATTAGCTAACCTAGGTGAAATGGATCGTTTATGAGCTATCTTAGGTGAAATGGGTCGTTTATGAGCTAACCTAGGTGAAATGGGTCGTTTATGAGCTAACCTAGGTGAAATTGATCATTTTGGAGCTAACTTAGTTGAAATGGGTCGTTTATGAGCTAACTAAGGTGAAATGCCACGTTTTTTTAGCTAACTAAGGTGAAATGGATCGTTTTTTAGCTAACTTAGGTGAAATGGGTCATTTTGGAGCTAACCTAGGTGAAATGGGTCATTTTGGAGCTAACCTAGGTGAAATGGGTCATTTTAAAGCTAACGTAGGTAAAATGGATCATTTAGGAGCTAATCTACGTAAAATGGGTCATTTTAGAGCTAAATTGGATCACTTGTAAGCTAACTAAGGTAAAATGAGTCATTTTAGAGCTAACTTAGGTAAAATGGATTGTTTATGAGCTAACTAAGCTAATTATGCAATTTTTGACATAAGTAAGCTAAGTACATATCATTTTAGAGCTAACTTAGGTAAAATGGATGGTTTATGAGGTCAGTAAGCTTATTAAGTCATTTTGGAGGAAAAGAAGCTAACACTAAGTCATTATGGTAAGCATATTGGAGGAAATAAAGCTAAGTCTAGGTCTTTATGCATTTGTTAAGCAAAACACTAGAGAAACTTACCATGATCAGGGAAGTGTAGGAGCAGGCTGGCTCGCGCCGGTAGCTGGAGAAGGATCGTGCGATGGGTTTCTGGAGTTAAGCTGCACCAAAGATCATTTCCAATGTCTCGTTAGCATTATGACACTCAAATGTTAAGACTAGAAAGTAATGTCCATTCAAATTAAACTCACCGTGCTCCCAGGAGCAATCACTGGCATCGGCGAAGCGGTCTGACCGGACTTCTCGCACACAGACTGCACATTTGGTTTTCACAACAGAGTCATACTAGTTAGTAATGAGACTCAAATGTTAAGACTAGCAAGTAATCTGCAGAAGAAACTTATCACAAGGAGCTCGTACATGGCCCTTGCCTGCATGTCATTCCGTGCCCTCTCCTCCTCCAACATCTTTGTCGTCCTCTCCTCCAACTCCCGCTGCCTCTTCGCCGCCTCCGCCAGAAGTTTCTCCGTTCTATCTCTCTCACTCTGTATAGCAGCCTGCAACACCACTAACATGACCATTTGTAATCATTGATGGAAGCGCACACAATGTAATGGAGAAAGATAGCTGAGTACGTATAACTAACCTTGAAGGCGAGTTGGACTGGCCGTTCACGAGGCCTTATCTCAGGAGCGGAGCTCGACTGGCGCGCCTTGATCTCCGGGAGAGTGCTAGGACAATGGATAAGTCCATCTCCCATGGATATGGAGCCATGGGACCTCCCGCCACCAGATATCATCAGCAACTCTGTATCAATGGGACCCTGGCTCGGTTAAATCCCTCCCCTTTCCTTGCCTTCCCCTGATCTCTATATTGCACGAGCTTGTCGTGGGCGGAGATGTTGCTGAAGTTCTTTGGATCATCGAGGTCAGATGCAGAGAATGCCTTGACTTTCTTGTAAGGGCCAGTGTGGGCCATGGCATACAGGTCGTACACCTCTGGCACCTTATCTGCCTTATTGTAGCATGCCTGAAAGAGAGAAACAAAGTAAATTAGTAATTAAAGGGCTAAAGCTAGCATGATGAATGAATTGCATGAATCATGAAGCAAACCACATACCCAGTTCCGCCCGTACTAAAATAAGTTGGAGCTGCCTTGGTGGTGTGGCACACCTTCCATTTGGGCACGTTTGTCCTTGGCCTCTTTGTGGGTGGCCCGCCATTCTTTTGAGCACCACACATTGACCAACACCTCCCAACAATCCATCCGATCCGCACACCATCTTGGAGGGGCCTAAGTTAGCAAATAGAAACTTGAGCGCTACGGCTATGAATTACTAAATGAAGGAAGTAAGTACAAGGCCTTAAGAATTACCTTCATGTACTGCTCCTTACTCAAGAACTTATCGCGGCACTCCTGCTTGGGCTTCTTGATACCACGCCCGGTGTAGTAGTCTCGAACATCCTGCACCCGAACCTCATGCCGTAAGTTCTGAAGTAGGCGCTTGCACTCCTTGTGGATAACATCTGCCGCCTCCTCCTCGTATCCCTCCTCACACCTGTAGAATGTCTGCAATCAAATGAGACAATATTGATTAGTACAATTAATAACTAGCTAGTTGAAGATTTTTAATTGTGTAAAGGAGAAATTACCCAGAACTTTCTGATCACCACGTCTGCCCTCGTCTTCCACAAGACACCGTCAATAATCTCACTAGGCGGGGCCGGGGCAGCCAAGTAGTGCTCCCAACTCAATCCAACCTCTGGAAGCCGACCCTCACCAGGCAACATGACAAACCCCGGGAAGTTTTGCCGAATCAGAACTCCAAGGACAGAGTTGGGCCGGCGGACACTTTCATGGTGGTCCCAACCCCTGCAGCATAACAAGGCCAACACATCAGTTATTTGAAGAAATGTGAATGCAGAAGGTACAAAAAGATTAAATGCACTTACCTCTCCCCATCAGGGAAAATCAACCACCTCTGCTCGCGGGTCGCCGGCACGGACGGGAGCCATGTAGCACCATGTTGGTAGACGTTGCCCCCCTCCTCCCCCCTCCTCCTCAAAATTAGTCGGCTCCCCGCCATCATCAGCATGGCCACTCCGCTCCTCAGGCTGACCCGACCAGGTACCCCATCCAGACGTTTGCTCCTCCGGGGTCTCGTGGGCCGAAGGCCCGTCGACCCGAGGCTCATGGGCCGAAGACCCATGGACCGGAGGCTCGTGGACCGGAGTCCGTGCAGCCTCCTCCTCAGACGAGTCCACCCTAGCAGTCACGTGCTCGGGTGAAACAGCTGGGGGCGGCGGCGAGGAAGGCGCCGTAAGAGTCACCCTACCTCCTCTCTCGCGACCACGTGCTCGACCTCCTCTCTTCTTCTTACCTCGTCCCCTACTGGGCACCGCGGTCGACGAAGAAGGGCCCAGCGGTGTCGCCATACTGTCCAGCAACGCTCGGCGGAGAGGTGCGTATGGAATGGAAGACCTCGCCGACGAAGAAGGGGCCTCGACGCGCTCCCGACCAGCGCCCACCACCTTTCAACACCTGCCATGACAAAGAATAAAAGAAATTAGTACAACATAAAAAAAAGTACCGACATGAATAATAATATGTATATCACTTAAGTGTATCATCATCAAGTACAACATAAAAAAATTGAATACCTGACACTACTAATAATCTCGATCAGTATCATCAATAAATGCATAATCATCATCATCACTATAATCAATGATGGGCTCATAGGGTTCATTGGCATCAACATGTGCAAGGCCACCTTGACGTAATCGGTCAAGCATTGACAGGTCATCCACAGCAGTAACCTCTTCTTGTTCCGGCTCTTCTTGTTCCTCCTCTGGGGTGATGTCGGATTCATCGTCGCTATCTACTTCAATGTTTTGGGGTGAAGTATAGCGGTTCTTGAAACGCTTTTTGGAAAGACGTGTCTCTTGGAAGAATTCTCCTTCATATGTGTCTGGGTTAATGTGAGGTTCATAATCCTCTTCCTTTGGGGGAGAAAGTCTAGCACGTGGCGGCACTTCATAAACGACATCCCAACCTTTCAGATTTGGATTAGTTTGGCAGGCCCACGGTAGATATAATACTTGGGTCGCCTGTTGAGCCGTAATATAGACATCAGGAACATCTAAATGGGTGCTTTGGTTGATTTCAACTAGCCCTATATGTTCATGAGTCCTTCTAGTCTCCTTCGGCTGAAACCAACAACATTTGAAGACTACGACATTCGGTGGGTTTTCACCATAGAACAGAAGTTCATAAATTGCTTCAACTCTCCCATAATACTCGGTACCTCCTTCGCCGATAGTAGATACACAACAATTTGTGGACTTTCGGTCGGCCATAGATAGCTCTTTGCCATAGGTACGAAAGTGATACCCGTTGATGTCGTACTTGTCAAATGAACGGACCTTATAGTCATAACCATTAGCGACTTGTCTCAATTCGGCGTCCATAGACTCTGAATTAGCCTACAAGTTTAATATGAAAGGATTGTTGCATTACGCACAAATTAGCAAATGAAATGAAATTGTCTAATAGAAATTACTGTTTGTTTGAACCAACAGATGAAACCGGGATAGCCGCCTCCTTGCTTTGCGAGAAGCTCATACTCTTCGACGGAATCCTTTTGGATCTCCGCTCCATACGAGAATATGGCGACGTATCGACTGTATGACATATCTAGGAATAAGAGCAGTTCAAAGGAAATAGAAGTTGCGAAACAATGTACCGAGAACTTACTCGATGTACGGCCGCACTTCTATCAGGTTGTTGAAGATATACAACGAAATGGTCCGCCATTCTTCGTTATCCAAAGATACTGGATGTGAAACACTAGCTGGTGCGAGATTCCCTTTGAATAGGCTGAGGTTGGATCCACCCTTTTTAGGGTCGTCAGCATTGTACCGAGGCTTCGGATTATGCAAATGACGATTTTTGGCTTCGTAGTGTGTTGTTACGAAGTTTGCCGCCTCCTCTGTGATGAATGCCTCAGCCATCGATGCTTCAATTCTACGTTTATTTTTACATTTCTCTCGAAGCGTCTTATGCATCCTCTCAGTTGGGTAGCACCAACGATTTTGCACGGGCCCCCCCAATCTTGCCTCGGACGGGAGATGCAAAATCAAATGCTGCATTGGATTAAAGAAGCCCGGTGGAAAGATCTTCTCTAACTTGCAGATCAACCCCGGCGCCAACTCTTCCATTTCTTCTAGCACGCCAGGCGATAGTTCTTTCGCACAAAGAACACGAAAGAAATACCTGAGTTCTTCCAGTACTAGCCATTCATCCTCAGGGATGAAGCCACGCAACATCACCGGCATTACCCGCTCAATCCATATGTGCCAATCATGACTCTTGAGACCAAATATCTTCAGTTTATCAAGATTCGCTCCCCTCTTTAGATTCGCTGCATACCCATCGGGGAACATCAACTGCTGTTGCACCCACAAGATAATTTCCCTCATAGCTGGCCTTCCAAGATTGAACCATGCCTTTGGCTTCATCCAGTTATGCTTTCCTTTCGATTCTTTCATGTTTTGTAACGGCCTATCACATAGCGCCTCCAGATCGACTCTAGCCTTAGTATTATCCTTTGACTTCCCACCTATGCCGAACAATGTACCAAAAAGTGCCTCGGCGATATTCTTCTCAGTGTGCATCACGTCGATGTTGTGTGGGCAAAGGAGGTCTTTGAAGTAAGGCAAATCCCATAAGCATATTTTGTGAGTCCACGCGTGCTTAGTATTATACCCCTTGAAGTACCCTGGACATTGTGGATCTGGCTTGAGAGCGTTTAACTGATCCAGGGTCTGTTGGCCTGTCAATGCAGGTGGTGCAGAGTTTTTGACAACTCTACCTCTGATGAAGTTCTTCTTGTCTTTCCCGAACTTATGGCGAGGATCCAGGAACTGTCTATGCATGTCAAAGCAAGAAAACTTGCGACCGGCCTGAAGCCAACGAAACTCAAGAGCTCCCTTGCATGTGGGGCACGGGAACCTTCCATGCATACACCAGCCAACGAATAGCGCGTACGCCGGCAAGTCATGCGTCGAGTACATGTACCAGACACGCATTATGAAGTTCCGTTTCCTATAGGCGTCGTATGTCTTGAACCCATTATCCCAGCCTTCTTGCAATTCGTCCTTAAGCGGCTGCATGTACACATTCATATTTTTCCCCGGATAGTTCGGCCCTGGAATTATCAACGTCAGGAAAATGTTCTTTCTTTGCATAATCTGTCCGGGGGGGAGATTGAGTGGAAAGACAAATATGGGCCAACAACTGTATTGGGCTGCCGTCATACCAAACACACTGAACCCATCCATGCTGATGCCAACTCGAGGATGCCTTGGATCTGCCGCTTTGTCAGCATGTAATTCATCAAACTTTTTCCACGCAACACCATCCGATGTGTGTACCATCATCAGATTCCCATCTGCATCTAGTTCGGTTCTTTTGCCTGTTTTGTGCCATGTCAGCTGTCTGGCCGTCTCTTCGACCATGAAAAGACGTTGAAGTCTTGGTATGATTGGCATAGACCGAAGAACACTAATGGGGATTTTGGTCTGTGTCTTCTCACCCATACCGTTGTCTACCACAATATACCTAGAAGACTTGCAAATGGGACAATAGTTCAAGTCTGCATAGTCAAGCCTAAATAAGGCAGATCCTTTCTCACAGGCATGTATCTTCTCATAGGGCATCTTTAGTGCACCGAGGATTTTGTCCGACTGGTACAGGTTTGCAGTCATTACATGGCCTTTGGGTAGAAAGCGTCCAAATACTGTCATAATTGCGTCATAGCATTCTCTGCCCAAATTGAACTGAGCCTTCAGAGCCATTACTTGTGAGATGGCATCCAACTGACAAAGCTCAGTGTGCTCGTGGAGCGGACATTTTGAAGACTCCAACATTTCATTGAAGGCCTTTGCAGATTCCTCCATCTCCTCGTCCGAATCCTGAGCATCATCATAGTCTTGCACCATGTTTTCCATCCCGGTACCATGCTCGTCGGTGCGACGATGATCCACCTCAGCTCGGTCATGTTGGGCAGACTCACCATGAAATGTCCACACCGTATAATCGGGCGTAAAACCACTCTTCTGCAGGTGTTTGCCCATTTCAGCCTCTGTCCTCTTTTCCCAATTGCCGCACCGGAAACAGGGGCACCAGGTTTTCTTCTGGCCATTTGCAAATGCGGCTTGCACAAACCCCTTGGTTTTTGTGAACCATCCACGCACGATCACTCATCTTGACTTTCAGAGCTACTGGACACACAACAATTATATATGTAATTCACCATGTATATATTCATCAGTTGATCTACTTTGTCAATTTTATTACGTCCATGCAACCTACACTCTAATAGGTAATGATAGGTCCTAATCCCACCCACGTATGTGTAGATTGGGTTCATTTTCCCATGCTATGCTCCGGATCAGACGCAAATTTCAGTAGCACCTCCCCGTTGTTCTCCTGATACACGTCTCTGCAATAAACAGAGAGGATGTGTACCCGGAGAACAACAGGGGAGGCACTGACAAAATTTATGCGTCGGATCCGGAGCAAAGCATATGGGAAAACGAACCCAATCTACACATACTCGGGCTGTCCATGGATAGCGTTGGACAATTCGAAAGAATCAAGGTTATAAATATGCAAATGCGTGCATATTTATAACTATGACGCTTTCGAACGGGAGACACATATTGGTTACGCATACTGATGATTCAAGACACATATATAGCTAGGTACCAAGTTTCATCGGAATAGATCAAATAATTAATGGGGGAGGAGGACATGTCATTTGTGCTCACCCACGAACGAAGGGGCAGAGCTCGTCAAACGCACGGCGAGGTCGTCGAACACCAAACCTCGCAGCGATGAAACAACTGCACATTTAAAACTACCCGATCAACACAATTATATATGATGTTTTTCATAACAAAATCGAAAAATATATGACCTAACTAATAATTCACAAATATATGACCCCGTCGGCCTCTAGAAGGCCAAAGAACACCTTTTCGGGAGGTGTCGGGGGATGGGGTGTCGGGGTGCCGTGTCGGGGTCGGGGTGATGTTTCGGGGTCGGGGGTCGGGGTATCGTGTTGGTGTCGGGGTGCCGTGTCTGGGTCGGGGTGCTGTTTCGGGGTCGGGGTGTCGTGTCGGGGTCAGGGGGTCAGTTGTCAGGGTCGGTTGTCGGGTCAGGCTCGGTGTCGGGGTGTCGGGTCGGGGTCGGGGTGCCGGGTCGGGGTCGGGGAGCCGGGTCGGGGTCGGGGTGCCGTGTCGGTGTCGGGGTCGGGGTGTCGGGTCAGGCTCGGGGTCGGGGTGTCGGGGTCGGGGTTGGGGTCGGGGTGTCAGGGTCTGGGTCTCGGGGTCGGGGTGTCGTGTCGGGGTGCCGGGGTCGGGGTCTGGGTGCCGGGTCGGGTCGGGTTTTTTTCCCTCTTTTTTTCCTTTTCTTCTTCTTCCTCTTCTTCCTTTTCTTCCTTTTTTTCCTTCTTCTTCTTCTTCTTCTTCTTCTTCTTCTTCTTCCTCCTTTCCTTTTTCCTCTTCTTCTTCTCCTCCTCTCCTCTTTTTTCTTCTTCTTCTTCTTCTTCCTCTTCTTCTTTTTTCTTCTCCTCCTCCTCTTCTTCTTCTTCCTTTCCTTCTTCCTCTTCTTCTTCTCCTCCTCTCCTCTTTTTTTCTTCTTCTTCTTTCCTAAAACTAAACTAAACCTAAACCTAAAACTAAAACTAAAACTAAACTAAACATAAACCTAAAACTAAAAAAAAGAAAAAAAAACTAAACCTAAACCTAAAACTAAACTAAAACTAAACCTAAACCTAAAACTAAAACTAAAACTAAATCTAAACTAAACATAAACCTAAAACTAAAAAACAAAAGAAAAAAAGGAAAAAAAGAGGAGGAGAGCTCACCTGGGGCAGGGCCGGTGGAGGAGGTGGCCGGTGGAGGAGGGGGGCGGGGCGGCCTGGGGCGGCGGTGCCGGGCAGCAGTGGCGACGGGGCCGGGCCCGGCCGGGGCGGTGGGGCGCGGGGGGGGGGGGCGGGGCACGGCGGCGCCGAGACGGCAGGGCGGCGGGGGCGACGGGGCGGGGGGGCGGTGGGGCGTCGGGTGGTGGGGCGACAGCGCCGGGCGGCAGTGGCGACGGGGTGGGGGGGCACGTGGGGCGGTGGGGTGGTGGGGCAATGGGGAGGCGGCGCGCTTGTGAAGAGCAGGGAGAGAAACAGAGAGAGAGGGGCGGGGTGGGGCGCGGCCGTTAACGTTAGATATGTTAAATCTTTGTCGCCCGCCCCCCTTTGCCGTCCGCTTATTTGCTGTTTGTTGTCTACTAGCGGACAACAAAGAGGGGGGCCATTAAGTTTTTTTAAGCAGCTCGTCAGTGGGGCCCCCTCCCTCTTTGCCGTCTGCTAGCCGACGACAAAGAATCTTTGTCGTCTGCTAGCGGACGACAAAGAACTAGCTGATGGCAAAGAAGGTCTTTGCCATCAGCCAGCTCTTTGCCGTCTGCTTTTGGGTAGCTGATGGCAAAGAGCTTCTTTGCCGTCTGCTAGCAGACGGCAAAGAGCTGGCAGATGGCAAAGTAGCTGATTGCAGTAGTGATTGTCATATTGCTTTGCATGATCATGTAGTTGACATCGTATTTGTGGCAAAGCCACCGTTCATATTTTTTCATACATGTCACACTTGATTCATTGCATATACCGGTACACCGCCGAAGGCATTCAGATAGATTCATACCTTGTTCAAGTATCGAGTTGTAATCATTGAGTTGTAAATAAATATAAGTGTGATGATAATCATTTAATAAAGCATTGTCCCAATAAAAAAAGAGAAAGGCCAAATAAAAAAATGAAGGCCCAAAAAAAGGGACAATGCTACTATCCTTTTTCCACACTTGTGCTTCAAAGTAGCACCATGATCTTCATGATAGAGAGTCTCTTGTTTTGTCACTTTCATATACTAGTGGGGATTTTTCATTATAGAACTTCGCTTGTATATTCCAACAATGGGCCTCCTCAAGTGCCCTAGGTCTTCGTGAGCAAGCAAGTTGGATGCACACCCACTAGTTTATTTTGTTGAGATTTCATACATTTATAGCTCTAGTGCATCCGTTGCATGGCAATCCCTACTCCTTGCATTACCATCAATCGATGAGCATCTTCATAGCTCATTGATTAGCCTCGTTGATGTGAGACTTTCTCCTTTTTGTCTTATCCACATAACCCCCATCATTATACTCTATTCCACCCATAGTGCTATATACATGGCTCACGCTCATATATTGCGTGAAGGTTTATAAAGTTTGAGATTACTAAAGTATGAAACAATTTCTTGGCTTGTCATCGGGGTTGTGCATGAGGAGAGCATTCTTGTGTGACGAAAATGGAGCATGACTAAACAATATGATTTCGTAGGGATGAACTTTCTTTAGCCATGTCATTTTGAGAAGACATAATTGCTTAGTCAGTATGCTTGAAGTACTATTATTTCTATGTCAATATTAAACTTTTGTCTTGAATCTTTCGGATCTGAATATTCCTACCACAATTAAGAAGAATTACATTGAAAATATGCCAAGTAGCATTCCACATCAAAAATTCTGTTTTTATCATTTACCTACTCGAGGACGAGCATGAATTAAGCTTGGGGATGCTTGATACGTCTCCAACGTATCTACAATTTTTGATTGCTCCATGCTATATTATCTACTGTTTTGGACATTATTGGGCTTTATTATACACTTTTATATTATTTTTGGGACTAACCTATTAACCGGAGGCCCAGCCCAGAATTGTTGTTTTTTTGCCTATTTTAGGGTTTCGAAGAAAAGGAATATCAAACGGAGTCCAAACGGAATGAAACCTTCGGGAACGTGATTTTTGGAACGAACAAGATCCAGGAGACTTGGACCCTATGTCAAGCAAACAACAGGGAGGCCACGAGGTAGGGGGCACCTCCCCCCCCTAGGCGCGCCCTCCACCCTCGTGGGCCCCCTGTTGCTCCACCGACGTACTTCTTCCTCCTATATATACCTATGTACCCCAAAACGATCAGATACAGAGCCAAAACCCTAATTCCACCGCCGTAACTTTCTGTATCCACGAGATCCCATCTTGGGGCCTGTTCCAGAGCTTCGCCGGAGGGGACATCGATCACGGAGGGCTTCTACATCAACACCATAGCCTCTCCGATGAAGTGTGAGTAGTTTACCTCAGACCTACGGGTCCATAGTTATTAGTTAGATGGCTTCTTCTATCTTTTTGGATCTCAACACAAAGTTCTCCCTCTCTCTTGTGGAGATATATTCGATGTAATTTTCTTTTGCGGTGTGTTTGTTGAGATCGATGAATTGTGGGTTTATTATCAAGTTAATCTATGAACAATATTTGAATCTTCTCTGAGTTCTTTTATGTATGATTGGTTATCTTTGAAAGTCTCTTCGAATTATCATTTTGGTTTGGCCTACTAGATTGATCTTTCTTGCAACGGGAGAAGTGCTTAGCTTTGGGTTCAATCTTGCGGTGTCCTTTCCCAGTGACAATAGGGGCAGCAAGGCATGTATTGTATTGTTGCCATCGAGGATACCAAGATGGGGGTTTTATCATATTGCATGAATTTATCCCTCTACGTCATGTCATCTTGCTTAAGGTGTTACTCTGTTCTTATGAACTTAATACTCTAGATGCATGCTGGATAGCGGTCGATGTGTGGAGTAATAGTAGTAGATGAAGGCACGAGTCGGTCTACTTGTCTCGGACGTGATGCATATAGACATGATCATACCTAGATATTCTCATAACTATGCTCAATTCTGTCAATTGCTCAACAGTAATTTGTTCACCCCCCGTAAAATACCTATGCTCTTGAGAGAAGCCACTAGTGAAACCTATGGCCCCCGGGTCTATCTTCATCATATTAATCTTCCAATACTTAGTTATTTTCATTGCATTTTATTTTACTTTGCATCTTTATCATAAAAATACCAAAAATATTATCTTATCATATCTATCAGATCTCACTCTCGTAAGTGACCGTGTAGGGATTGACAACCCTTTATTGCGTTGGTTGCAAGGATTTATTTGTTTTGTGCAGGTGCGAGGGACTCGCGCGTAGCCTCCTACTGGATTGATACCTTGGTTCTCAAAAACTGAGGGAAATACTTACGCTACTTTTCTGCATCACCTTTTCCTCTTCAAGGGAAAACCAACGCGGTGCTCAAGAGGTAGCATCACTCCGAGGCTTATGGAGGACACCATGCTGGAGATAGAACTGCACACAAGGTATTGTAATCCGGTTTTTATTGGCCTACTCTCTTCAAAGATGCCCGTAAGTTTGTCTTGTCTTGTGATGAATGTCAAAGAATTGGTAATATTAGTAGACATCAAGAAATGCCTATGAATTATTCACCTTTTATTGAACCATTTGATGTTTGGGGCTTTGATTATATCAGACCGTTTCCTTCCTCTAATGGTTATACACATATTTTAGTTGCTGTTGGTTACATTACTAAGTGGGTAGAAGCTATTCCAACTAGTAGTGCTGGTCATAACACCTCTATTAAGATGCTTAAAGAAGTTATTTTTCCGAGGTTTGGAGTCCCTGGATATTTACTGATTGATGGTGGTTCACATTTTATTCATGGTGCTTTCCATAAAATGCTTGCTAAGTATGATGTTAATCATAGAATTGCATCTCCATATCATCCACAATCTAGTGGTCAAGTAGAACTGAGCAATAGAGAGCTTATATTAATTTTGCAAAAGACTGTTAATAGATCTGGAAAGAATTGGTCCAAGAAACTTGATGATGCATTATGGGCTTATAGAACTGCATATAAAAATCCTATGGGTATGTCTCCATATAAAATGGTTTATGGTAAAGCTTGTCACTTCCCTCTTGAACTGGAACATAAGGCATATTTCGCCATTAAAGAGCTCAATTATGATTCAAACTTGCCGGTGAGAAGAGGCTTTTTGACATTAGCTCACTTGATGAATGGAGAACCCAGGCCTATGAAAATGACAAACTGTTTAAAGAAAAAGTTAAAAGATGGAATGACAAAAGAATACAAAAATGTGAGTTTGATGTAGGTGATTATGTATTATTTGTAGCGACCAGACCTCAAACAGTCCGATCTCTGTGCTTCAGTGTCATCCCTGGATCAGTAATGCTGACACGCACAATACTTGAAGGATTTATAACAGAGTAGCAATCACACACTTATTAGATCAAATGTCCCCAAAGAGAACTTATTGAAAATTAATAAGGCTTAAGGCCATCTAATAAAGATAACAGCAGAAGGCTTGGAAGATAAGTGAGTCCATCAACTCCAACGGCATCACTGAGTATAGAACCACGACCTAAGGCACCTTACTCGTCGTCTGAAAAATCTGCAACATGAACGTTGCAGCCCGAGAACGGGTCAGTACATGGAATATGCTGGCAATGTAACACATAGAGAGTAATGAACAAAAATAGGCTATTCTACATGCATATATGGCTGGTGAAAAGCTCTATGGTTACAGTTTTGCGTAAAGCCAATTTTTCCCTACTGCAAAGGAATAAATTTTATTTAACTAACATGGTGGTTGCTAAACATTGAGAGTGTAGACACCCTCTCAATCCCAATTAAGCATCATCATTAAAACCCAACAAAATTAATTAACGTCACATGATGAGATTCACATGATAATCCAAGTACTAGATACTCAAAACGTCCATAACCGGGGACACGGCTAATCATGATTAGTTTATACACTCTGCAGAGGTTTGCGCACTTTTCCCCACAAGACTCGATCTCCTTCGTTAGGATTCTCGCACTACATGGTGTTTGAGAAACGGATGACCGAGACATAGTCTTTCAGAAGCGCTAGCACCTTACGACCGGGTAGACCGTTACATCTACTTTCCCCTACATCTGCTAGTCTACCACTGTAAGAGTTCGCACGACTTAATCAACTATGCTAGAGCCCATAGTAGCTTGTGGCTGCACACAGAAGTTTCTAGCATGAATAATCTCATGATCCCTTTGAGCCTGGGTGGCGGTCCATAAAGAAAAACATGCAATCACTAGAATACCCAGGTGCCTCAATCCACCCAGATGTGTGTTAAAGTTGCCACCTTAAGTAAACGATTAAGTAACAATCTGACATCTGTCATGGATACACTCACCCAATCCACGTCTACTAGCATAGCATGGCATAAGAAAACGTAGAAGTAACTCCCAAAGGTTTGATAATAAAACAGGTAATAGGTACTACCTCATCTACTTCCCAACCCACAATTTATTCAGATCCTAACCATGCAATTGTTTGAGGATTGATCTAATGCAATAAAACTAGGTAGTAATGAGGTATGATCAAATTGTTACTTGCCTTGCTGATGATCCGTGAAACCTAGAGATTCGAAGTAGCAAGCGGCGCACTTCGGGTACTCTAACGCAAACAAACAAACAAGCATACAATAAGCACTCATCTAATGCGCAGGTAAAACTCAAATAAGAGATCTAACCAGAAAGTTCAACTTAAGAACTCCGGATTGCAAAAAGAAACAAATCGAACGAAACAATGAAAGTCAAACGGCGAAAGAAAAAAGCTTCTTTACTAATCTAGACTTATGTCAAATTTTACAAAAACAAAAACTTGATTGAGTTGGTTAAACGGAAAGAGGGTTTCGAGACAAAACTCTAGGCGCTTGAATCGCCTGATTCTGATAAACGAGCGAAAAGTTATACTAAAACGAAAATCGGATCAGAAATTGCGATCAGAAATAATCGCGGAAAATCCGAGAAAAAGAAAAACTGACGAACAGATTAACGAATGAATGTTCGTTAACTGAAACTAAATGGTGAACTCGTCCGTTAAAACGAACGAACGAGCGAACACTCGCTAAATAAGTGAACTGAGAAAAAACAAAAAATCGATCTAAAAAAACCTAGGGTTTTCAAAAAAACCGAATCGGTTTTCTTCCGAAAACCGGCGGCGGACGGCGGCTACCTCGTCGGAAACCGGCGGAACTCGGGGCTCCGGCGAGGTGGGGTGGCGTCGGCGGCGGGCGGCGCAGGCTTCGGCGGCAAACGACAGTGGGCGGCGCGGCTGCTGCGGGAGGCGAGGCGGGTCGGGGTGGCGGGGTGAGGCGGCGGCGGGCGGTATTTAAGAGGGGGGCGTCGGCGGCTTGGGGAAGGGGGCGTCGGGTCGGGGTCGGCCTCGGGAGGCGTGCCCCGGCCGGACTCCGCGGCGGCGGCGGGTCGGACTCCCGCTGGGAAGGCGGCGGCGGCGCGGGCCTGGCCTGGCTCAGCTGGGCCTTCGGCCCAGTCGGGCGTGCGGTACTTTAAAAAAAACAAATTCCGCCGAAACTAAGAAAAATTCTATAAAATAAAATAAAATTCTAAAAATGCCAAAATAAATTCCACCGCCTAAATAAAATATTTAGAACGTGAACATTTTCTTGGCCCTAAAATGTAGTTATGAAAAATGTGCAATTTTTCCTAAATTCAGAAAAACTAGCCAAAAACTCCGAAATAAAATCTTATTTGATTTTTATTAAATCCTCAATATTTCTTTATTTTGGAAAAGTCATTTTATTCCCTCTCTCATATTTTTATAATAGAAATAATTGAAGTTAAAATAAATAAAATCAAATGATCCTACTTTCAATATTTGAGAAAACTCAAGTATGAAAATAACGAAATTCCCAACTCTCTCCGTGGGTCCTTGAGTGGCGTAGAATTTCTGGATCAGGCCAAAAGCAATAAAATATGATATGCAGATGATCTAATGTATAACATTCCAAATTGAAAATTTGGGATGTTACATTATTATACAACTCTCGTTTAAGATTTTTTGCAGGAAAACTCCTCTCTAAATGGGAAGGTCCTTACGTCATCGAGGAGGTCTATCGTTCCGGTGCCATAAGAATCAACAACTTCAAAGGCACAAATCCGAGGGTGGTGAACGGTCAAAGAATCAAACATTATATCTCAGGTAATCCCATAAATGTTGAAACCAATGTTATTGAAACCGTAACCCCGGAGGAATACATAAGGGACACTTTCCAGAATGTTTCAGACTCCGAAAAGGAATAGGTTCGTGGTACGGTAAGTAAACCGACTCCAAAATAGCTCTAATGGCAATTTTCTCCATTTTGGAATATTTAAGAAAATAGGAAAATAAGAAGTAGTCGGGAAAGGACACAAGGCTTCCACGAGGGTGGAGGGCACGCCCTACCCCCTGGGCGCGCCCCCTGCCTCGTGGGAACCTCGTGTGCCCTTCGGACTCTGTTTCTTGCATGATACTTCTTTTGGTCGGTAAAAATTCATTATATAATCTCCCGAAGATTTTGAGCATCATACCACGTAAACATCCTCTGTTTTTGTTTCGAGCTGTTTCTGCCGCAGATTTAGAGCAAGATGTCTTCTCAAGAGTTGGTCGGGGAGAGTCAGGTGTCTCATCCGATACTGGGGCCAAGAGCAAACAGTGATGCTAACCACTTTGGTCCATCAACTGAGGAAGATATGGAGGCCGACTTGAAAAGGATAGATGCCATGGAGGAGGATCAAGAAGTTACTTCTCGTTTCCGAGCCGGATTCACGATGGGGGAACCACAGAGCTCGGCTATTCCAAACTCGGTCATCCCTTCCAAAGTTAGATTTCTTTCTTATGAAAATATGAAAGAGTGTTATTTGTTCTCCCGCAGCTATGCAACTATTGGGGAACATAGTAATTTCAAAAAAATCGTATGCACACGCAAGATCATGGTGATGCATAGCAACAAGAGGGGAGAGTGTCATCCATGTACCCTTGTAGACCGTAAGCGGAAGCGTTATGAGAACGCGGTTGATGTAGTCGTACGTCTTCACGATCCGACTGATCCAAGTACCGAACATGCGGCACCTCTGAGTTCAGCACACGTTCAGCTTGGTGACGTCCCACGAACTCCGATCCAGCAAAGCTTCGAGGGAGAGTTCCGTCAGCACGACGGCGTGATGACGGTGATGATGATGCTACCGACGCAGGGCTTCGCCTAAGCACCGCTACGATATGACCGAGGTGGATTAATGTGGAGGGGGGCACCGCACACGGCTAAAAGATCAACTGATCAACTTGTGTGTGTTGGGGTGCCCCCTGCCCCCGTATATAAAGGATCAAGGGGGGGGGGCGGCCGGCCCTAGAAGGGCGCGCCAAGAGGAGGAATCCTCCTCCTAGTGGGAGTAGGACTCCCCTTTCCTAGTCCCACTAGGAGGGGGAAGGAAGGAGTGGGAGAGGGGAAAGGCAAGGGGGACGCCGCCGCCCCACCTCCTTGTCCTATTCGGACTTAAGGGGAGGGGGCGTGTGGCCTGCCCTGGCCGGCCCCTCTCTCTCTCCACTAGGGCCCAACAAGGCCCATTAACCCCCGGGGGGTTCCGATAACCCCCCCCCCCGGCACTCCGGTAAAATCCCGATTTCACCCGGAACTATTCCGATGTCCAAATATAGGCTTGCAATATATCAATCTTTATGTCTCGACCATTTCTAGACTCCTCGTCATGTCCATGATCATATCCGGGGACTCTGAACTACCTTTGGTACATCAAAACACATAAACTCATATTACCGATCGTCACGAACTTTAAGTGTGCGGACCCTATGGGTTCAACAATTATGTAGACATGACCGAGACTCGTCTCCGGTCAATAACCGATAGCGGAACCTGGATGCTCATATTGGTTCCTACATATTCTACGAAGATCTTTATCGGTCAAACCTCATAACAACATACGTTGTTCCCTTTGTCATCGGTATGTTACTTGCCCGAGATTCGATCGTCGGTGTCTCAATACCTAGTTCAATCTCGTTACCGGCAAGTCTCTTTACTCGTTCCATAATGCTACATCCCGTAACTAACTCTACATTGCTTGCAAGGCTTATTGTGATGTGCATTACCGAGAGGGCCCATAGATACCTCTCCGACAATCGGAGTGACAAATCCTAATCTCGATCTATGCCAACTCAACAAGTACCATCGAAGACACCTGTAGAGCACCTTTATAATCACCCAGTTATGTTGTGACATTTGGTAGCATACAAAGTGTTCCTCCGGTACTCGGGAGTTGCATAATCTCATAGTCATAGGAACATGTATAAGTCATGAAGAAAGCAATAGCAACAAACTAAATGATCATCGTGCTAAGCTAATGGATGGGTCAAGTCAATCACATCATTCTCTAATGATGTGATCCCGTTAATCAAATGACAACTCATGTCTATGGTTAGGAAACATAACCATCATTGATTCAACGAGCTAGTCAAGTAAAGGCAAACTAGTGACACTCTATTTGTCTATGTATTCACACATGTACTAAGTTTCTGGTTAATACAATTCTAGCATGAATAATAAACATTTATCATGATATAAGGAAATATAAATAACAACTTTATTATTGCCTCTAGGGCATATTTCCTTCAGTCTCCCACATGCACTAGAGTCAATAATCTAGATTACACAGTAATGATTCTAACACCCATGGAGTCTTGGTGCTGATCATGTTTTGCTCGTGAGAGAGGCTTAGTCAACGGGTCTGCAACATTCAGATCTGTATGTATCTTGCTAATCTCTATGTCTCCCTCCTTGACTTGATCGCGGATGGAATTGAAGCGTCTCTTGATGTGCTTGGTTCTTTTGTGAAATCTGGATTCCTTTGCCAAGGCAATTGCACGAGTATTGTCACAAAAGATTTTCATTGGACCCGATGCACTAGGTATGACACCTAGATCGGATATGAACTCCTTCATTTGCTGCTTCCGAAGCAGCTATGTACTCCGCTTCACACGTAGATCCCGCCACAACGCTTTGCTTAGAACTGCACCAACTGACAGCTCCACTATTCAATAAAAACACGTATCCAGTTTGTGACTTCGAGTCATCTAGATCAATGTCAAAGCTTGCATCGACGTAACCATTTATGACGAGCTCTTTGTCACCTCCATAAATGAGAAACGTATCCTTAGTCCTTTTCAGGTATTTCAGGATGTTCTTGACCGTTGTCCAGTGATCTACTCTTGGATTACTTTGGTGCCTCCCTGCTAAACTAATAGCAAGGCACACATCAGGTCTGGTACACAGCATTGCATACATGATAGAGCCTATGGCTGAAGCATAGGGAACACCTTTCATTTTCTCTCTATCTTCTGCAGTGGTCGGGCATTGAGTCTGACTCAATTTCACACCTTGTAACATAGGCAAGAACCCTTTCTTTGCTTGATCCATTTTGAACTTCTTCAAAACTTTATCAAGGTATGTGCTTTGTGAAAGTCCAATTAGGCGTCTTGATCTATCTCTATAGATCTTGATGCCCAATATATAAGCAGCTTCACCGAGGTCTTTCACTGAAAAACTCGTATTCAAGTATCCTTTTATGCTATCCAGAAATTCTATGTCATTTCCAATCAACAATATGTCATCCACATATAATATTAGAAATGCTACAGAGCTCCCACTCACTTTCTTGTAAATACAGGCTTCTCCAAAAGTCTGTATAAAACCATATGCTTTGATCACACTATCAAAATGTTTATTCCAACTCCGAGATGCTTGCACCAGTCCATAGATGGATCGCTGGAGTTTGCACACTTTGTTAGCACCCTTTGGATTGATAAAACCTTCAGGTTGCATCATATACAACTCTTCTTCCAGAAATCCATTCAGGAATGCAGTCTTTACATCCATTTGCCAAATTTCATAATCATAAAATGCGGCAATTGCTAACATGATTCGGACGGACTTAAGCATCGCTATGGGTGAGAAGGTCTCATCATAGTCAGCTTTGTAGACAGTAACATTACCGTCAGCGTCAGTCTTCTTCTTGAAGATCCATTTATTCTCGATGGCTTGCCGATCATTGGGCAAGTCAACCAAAGTCCACACTTTGTTCTCATACATGGATCCCATCTCAGATTTCATGGCCTCAAGCCATTTTGCAGAATCTGGGCTCATCATCGCTTCCTCATAGTTCATAGGTTCGTCATGGTCAAGTAACATGAATTCCAGAACAGGATTACCATACCACTCTGGTGCGAATCTTACTCTGGTTGACCTACGAGGTTCGGTAGTAACTTGATCTGAAGTTACATGATCTTCATCATTAGCTTCCTCACTAATTGGTGTAGGAGTCACAGGAACAGATTTTTGTGATGAACTACTTTCCAATAAGGGAGCAGGTACCGTTACCTCATCAAGTTCTACTTTCCTACCACTCACTTCTTTCGAGAGAAAATACTTCTCTAGAAAGGATCCATTCTTAGCAACGAATGTCTTGCCTTCAGATCTATGATAGAAGATGTACCCAACAGTCTCCTTTGGGTATCCTATGAAGACACATTTCTCCGATTTGGGTTTGAGCTTATCAGGTTGAAGCTTTTTCACATAAGCATCGCAGCCCCAAACTTTAAGAAACGACAACTTTGGTTTCTTGCCAAACCACGGTTCATAAGGCATCGTCTCAACGGATTTAGATGGTGCCCTATTTAATGTGAATGCAACCGTCTCTAAAGCATAACCCTAAAATGATAGCGGTAAATCAGTAAGAGACATCATAGATCGCACCATATCTAGTAAAGTACGATTACAACGTTCGGACACACCATTACGCTGTGGTGTTCCGGGTGGCGTGAGTTGCGAAACTATTCCGCATTGTTTCAAATGAAGACCAAACTCATAACTCAAATATTCTCCTCCACGATCAGATCGTAGAAACTTTATTTTCTTGTTATGATGATTTTCCACTTCACTCTGAAATTCTTTGAACTTTTCAAATGTTTCAGACTTATGTTTCATCAAGTAGATATACCCATATCTGCTCAAATCATTTGTGAAGGTGAGAAAATAACGATACCTGCCGCGAGCCTCAACATTCATCGGACCACATACATCACTATGTATGATTTCCAACAAATCTATTGCTCACTCCATAGTTCCGGAGAACGGCGTTTTAGTCATCTTGCCCATGAGGCATGGTTCGCAAGTACCAAGTGATTCATAATCAAGTGATTCCAAAAGTCCATCAGAATGGAGTTTCTTCATGCGCTTTACACCAATATGACCTAAACGGTAGTGCCACCAATAAGTTGCACTATCATTATCAACTCTGCATCTTTTGGCTTCAATATTATGAATATGTGTATCACTACTTTCGAGATTCATCAAAAATAGAACACTCTTCAAGGGTGCATGACCATAAAAGATATTACTCATATAAATAGAACAACCATTATTCTCATATTTAAATGAATAACCGTCTCGCATCAAACAAGATCCAGATATAATGTTCATGCTCAACGCTGGCACCAAATAACAATTATTCAGGTCTAAAATTAATCCCGAAGGTAGATGTATAGGTAGCGTGCCGACCGCGATCACATCGACTTTGGAACCATTTCCCACGTGCATCGTCACCTCGTCCTTAGCCAATCTTCACTTAATCCGTAGCCCCTGTTTCGAGTTGCAAATATTAGCAACAGAACCAGTATCAAATACCTAGGCGCTACTGCGAGCATTAGTAAGGTACACATCAATAATATGTATATCACATATACCTTTGTTCACCTTGCCATCCTTTTTATCTGCCAAATACTTGGGGCAGCTTCGCTTCCAGTGACCAATCCTTTTGCAGTAGAAGCACTCAGTTTCAGGCTTAGGTCCAGACTTGGGTTTCTTCACTTGAGCAGCAACTGGATTGTTGTTCTTCTTGAAGTTCCCCTTCTTCACTTTACCCTTTTTCTTGAAACTGGTGGTCTTGTTGACCATCAACACTTGATGCTCCTTCTTGATTTCTACCTCCGCAGCCTTTAGCATTGCAAAGAGCTCGGGAATCGTCTGATCCACCCCTTGCATATTATAGTTCATCACAAAGCTCTTGTAGCTTGGTGGCAGTGATTGAAGAACTCTGTCAATTACACTATCATCGGGAAGATTAACTCCCAGTTGAGTCAGGTGGTTGTGGTACCCAGATATTCTGAGTATATGTTCACTGACAGAACTATTCTCCTCCATCTTGTAGCTGTAGAATTTATTGGAGACTTCATATCTCTCAATCCAGGCATTTACTTGAAATATTAACTTCAACTCCTGGAACATCTCATATGCGCCATGACGTTCAAAACGTCGTTGAAGTCCCGATTCTAAGCCGTAAAGCATGGCACACTGAACTATCGAGTAGTCATCAGCTTTGCTTTGCCAGACGTTCATAACATCTGGCATTGCTCCTGCAGTGGGTTTGGCACTTAGCGGTGCTTCCAGGACATAATTCTTCTATGCAATAATGAGGATAATCCTCAAGTTACGGACCCAGTCTGTGTAGTTGCTACCATCATCTTTCAACTTAGCTTTCTCTAGGAACGCATTAAAATTCCACGGAACAACAGCACGGGCCATCTATCTACAACAACATAGACATGCAATACTATCAGGTACTAAGTTCATGATAAATTAAAGTTTAATTAATCATATTACTTAAGAACTCCCACTTAGACAGACATCCCTCTAATCATCTAAGTGATCACGTGATCCATATCAACTAAACCATGTCCGATCATCACATGAGATGGAGTAGTTTTCAATGGTGAACATCACTATGTTGATCATATCTACTATATGATTCACACTTGACCTTTCGGTCTCAATGTTCCGAGCCATATTTGCATATGCTAGGCTCATCAAGTTTAACCCGAGTATTCTGCGTGTGAAAACTGGCTTGCACCCGTTGTATGTGAACGTAGAGCTTATCACACCCGATCATCACGTGGTGTCTCAGCATGACGAACTTTCGCAACGGTGCATACTCAGGGAACACTTATACCTTAAAATTTAGTGAGAGATCATCTTATAATGCTACCGTCGATCTAAGCAAAATAAGATGCATAAAATATAAACATCACATGCAATCAATATAAGTGATATGATATGGCCATCATAATCTTGTGCTTTGATCTCCATCTCCAAAGCACCGTCATGATCACCATTGTCACCGGCTTGACACCTTTATCTCCATCGAAGCATCGTTGTCGTCACGCCAACTATTGCCTCCACGACTATCGCTACCGCTTAGTGATAAAGTAAAGCAATTACATGGCGATTGTATTTCATACAATAAAGCGACAACCATATGGCTCCTTCCAGTTGTCGATAACTATGTTACAAAACATGATCATCTCATACAATAAAATTTAGCATCATGTTTTGACCATATCACATCACAACAAGCCCTGCAAAAACAAGTTAGATGTCCTCTACTTTGTTGTTGCAAGTTTTACGTGGCTACTATGGGCTGAGGAAGAACCGTTCTTACCTACGCATCAAAAATCACAATGCGGTATTGTGATTGCTTTTTGATCTTCAGAAAGAACCTTGTTTATTGAATCCGATTCTACTAAAGCTGGAGAAACAGACACCTACTAGCCACCTGTGTGTGAAGCACGTCGGTAGAACCAGTCTCGCGTAAGCGTACGCATAATGTCGGTCTGGGCCGCTTCATCCAACAATGCCGCTGAATCAAGAATCAATTAGTGATGGCAAGCAATATGTATATACCCACGCCCACAACTCCGTTGTGTTCTACTCGTGCATATAACATCTACACATAAACCTAGCTCTGATGCCACTGTTGGGGAACGTACTAATTTCAAAAAAAAAAATCCTACGCACATGCAAGATCATGGTGATGCATAGTAATGAGAGGGGAGAGTGTTGTCCACGTACCCTTGTAGACCGTAAGCAGAAGCGTTATGAGAACACGGTTGATGTAGTCGTACGTCTTAATGATCCGACCGATCCAAGTACCAAACGTACGGCACCTCCGAGTTCAGCACACGTTCAGCTCGGTGACGTACCACGAACTCCGATCTAGCAGAGCTTCAAGGGAGAGTTCTGTCAGCACGACGGCGTGATGACAGTGATGATGATGCTATCGACGCAGGGCTTCGCCTAAGCACCGCTAAGATATGACCGAGGTGGATTATGGTGGAGGGGGCACCGCACACGGCTAAAAGATCAACTGATCAACTTGTGTGTCTTGGGGTGCCCTTGTCCCCGTATATAAAGGAGCAAGGAGGGAGGCCGGCCGGCCCTAGTAGGGCACTCCAAGAAGAGGAGTCCTCCTCCTAGTGGGAGTAGGACTCCCCTTTCCTAGTCCCACTAGGAGGGGGAAGGAAGGAGTGGGAGAGGGGAAAGGCAAGGGGGGCGCCACCCCCCCTCATATTGGTTACATATTCTACGAAGATCTTTATCGGTCAAACCGCATAACAACATGCGTTGTTCTGTCATCGGTATGTTACTTGCCCGAGATTCGATCGTCGGTATCTCAATACCTAGTTCAATCTCGTTACCGGCAAGTCTCTTTACTCGTTCTATAATGCTACATCCCGTAACTAACTCATTAGCTACATTGCTTGCAAGGCTTATTGTGATGTGCATTACCGAGAGGGCCCAGAGATACCTCTCCGACAATCGGAGTGACAAATCCTAATCTCGATCTATGCCAACTCAACAAGTACTATCGGAGACACCTGTAGAGCACCTTTATAATCACCCAGTTACGTTGTGATGTTTGGTAGCACACAAAGTATTCCTCCAGTACTCGGGAGTTGCATAATCTCATAGTCATAGGAACATGTATAAGTCATGAAGAAAGCAATAGCAACAAACTAAACGATCATTGTGCTAAGCTAACGGATGGGTCAAGTCAATCACATCATTCTCTAATGATGTGATCCTGTTAATCAAATGGCAACTCATGTCTATGGTTAGGAAACATAACCATCATTGATTCAACGAGCTAGTCAAGTAGAGGCAAACTAGTGACACTCTGTTTTTCTATGTATTCACACATGTACTAAGTTTCCGGTTAATACAATTCTAGCATTAATAATAAACATTTATAATGATATAAGGAAATATAAATAACACCTTTATTATTGCCTCTAGGGTATATTTCCTTCAGCAACATCCTTCGGTGAAAGGAGCTTTAGCCATTGATACGTCTCCGACGTATCTATAATTTTTTATTGTTCCATGCTATTATATTATCAACCTTGGATGTTTTGTATGCATTTATATGCTATTTTATATGCTTTTTGGGACTAACCTATTAACCTAGAGCCCAGTGCCAGTTTTTGTTTTTCCCTTGTTTTAGAGTATTGCAGAAAAGGAAAATCAAACGGAGTCCAATTGACCTGAAACTTCACGGAACTTATTTTTGGACCAGAAGAAGCCCACGGAGTATCGGAGTTGGACCAGGACAGTCCCGGGCTGCCCACGAGGGTGGGGGCGCGCCCACCCCCCCCCCCCTAGGCACGCCCCCTGCCTCGTGGACAGCCCGAAAGTCCACCGACGTACTTCTTCCTCCCATATATACCCATATACCCTAAAAACTTCGAGGAGCACAATAGATCGGGAGTTCCGCCGCCAGAAGCCTCCGTAGCCACCGAAAACCAATCTAGACCCGTTCCGGCACCCTGCCGGAGGGGGAATCCCTCTTCGGTGGCCATCTTCATCATCTCGGCGCTCTCCATGACGAGGAGGGAGTAGTTCTCCCTCAGGGTTGAGGGTATGTACCAGTAGCTATGTGTTTGATCTCTCTCTCTCTCTCTCTCGTGTTCTTGAGTTGATACGATCTTGATGTATCGCGAGCTTTGCTATTATATTTGGATCTTATGATGTTTCTCCCCCTCTATTCTCTTGTAATGGATTGAGTTTTCCCTTTGAAGTTATCTTATCAGATTGAGTCTTTAAGAATTTGAGAACACTTGATGTATGTCTTGCCTGGGATACCCATGGTGACAATGGGGTATTCTATTGATCTACTTGATGTATGTTTTGGTGATCAACTTGCGGGTTCCGTGACCTTGGGAATCTATGCATAGGGGTTGGCACACGTTTTCGTCTTAACTCTCCGGTAGAATCTTTGGGGCACTCTTTGAAGTTCTTTGTGTTGGTTGAATAGATGAATCTGAGATTGTGTGATGCATATCGTATAATCATACCCACGGATACTTGAGGTGACATTGGAGTATCTAGGTGACATTAGGGTTTTGGTTGATTTGTGTCTTAAGGTGTTATTCTAGTACGAACTCTAGGGCTGTTTGTGACACTTATAGGAATAGCCCAACGGATTGATTGGAAAGAATAACTTTGAGGTGGTTTCGTACCCTACCATAATCTCTTCGTTTGTTCTCCGCTATTAGTGGCTTTGTAGTGACTCTTTATTGCATGTTGAGGGATAGTTATGTGATCCAATTATGTTATTATTGTTGGGAGGACTTGCACTAGTGAAAGTATGAACCCTAGGCCTTGTTTCAACGCATTGCAATACCGTTTATGCTCACTTTTATCATTAGTTACCTTGCTGTTTTTATATTTTCAGATTACAAAAACCTTTATCTACCATCCATATACCACTTGTATCACCATCTCTTCGCCGAACTAGTGCACCTATACAATTTACCGTTGTATTGGGTGTGTTGGGGACACAAGAGACTCTTTGTTATTTGGTTGCAGGGTTGCTTGAGAGAGACCATCTTCATCCTAGGCCTCCTAAGGATTGATAAACCTTAGGTCATCCACTTGAGGGAAATTTGCTACTGTCCTACAAACCTCTGCACTTGGAGGCCCAACAACGTCTACAAGAAGAAGGTTGTGTAGTAGACATCAAGCTCTTTTCTGGTGTCGTTGCCGGGGAGGTTAGCGTTTGAAGGTATATCTTTAGATCTTGCAATTGAGTCTTTTAGTTTCTTGTTTTATCACTAGTTTAGTTTATAAAAGAAAATTACAAAAAATGGAATTAAGTTTGCCTCATATGCTTCATCTTTTTAATATCTTCCGTGAGTATGATGGAAAGGAAAATTGTGCCAAAGTGTTAGAAGAAGAATGCATTAAAATGTTTGGCACTAAATCTTTGAATGATGAGCATGATTGCAATGTTGTTAGTATGAACTCCTTGAATATCCATAGTACTAATGATGATTGCACTAGTTATGATGAAAATGTATCCTATAAACATGTCAATTTTTGTGGAGTGCATTGGGTTTGCAAGTACACACCAAATAGGGAAGATAGATATTTCAAGAGGCATAAGCATTTAGAAACTAAATTATTGCATGTTTGTGCTGAAAGATTCAATATTTATCGCCATCCTTGTGAACTTTTCAATGAACATGGTCATTTAAAGCTCGAATGCTATTTGTTTCATGATCAAGTCGTGTCCAAAAATTGTGATAACTTGATTACCCTTGAGCATCATAAATAGCTTAGTCTTCTTTTGAGTTATGAAGAAATGAAACATATAACTGAGGGTATTCCAAATTTAATCTCAATAAATTTCTTGATTTTGATCTAGAGGAAATTTATATGTATTGTGAGGTGAATTGCATTGAAAACCCTTATATTGCAAATTACATAAAGAAAAGAAAACAAATAGAGGATGAAGAGAATACTAATGAAAGGGAAGAGACTTCCCAATATCCTCCTATTATTTATTATGATGAATCGGGTAACGAGGAGGAGCCTTCTATTCAACCAATCTCATTAATAAGGAGCTCCAAAAAGAGGATTGAACCCACACATGATGTGGTGAAGAAGAAGAAAAGAAAAAGGAAGAGAGGTAAAAAGATATCTCTCCAAATAATGTTGCTCCTATTACCGTTGTGCCTCATGAAAATATAATTGTGGAAGATGATGCACTTGATGATGATCTCGTTATGCCTATTGCTTGTTGTGATGATTATGATTGGGAAGATAATGATACTTCTTATGATCTTGAAAATCTTTTTGGCACTTGCTTGGAAGAATATGATAATTGCTATACTATTGTTGCTATCCATACTATTGATGATGAAAGTGATTATGCTTATGATATGAAAAGGCCCAAGCTTGGGGATGCTATGTTTGATGAAGATGATGTTTTTGAGAATATACTTGCTGCGATAAATGTTGGTCCCAAGCTTGCGGATGCTACATTTAATGAAGATGATATTTTTAGTCTCCCAAGTTTTGATATGCAAATTTATAATGATGATAGCATGCCTCCTACTTATGATGATTATATTGATGAAAGTGGGTTTGGAAGAGTGTCAACTTTAGGAAGTAACGATCCCACTATTTTGGAGGATGTTGACTCTTATTATGATAATTATGAAAGTGGAATTGGAGAGGTCATGACTTTATTTAGTGATGATTCCACTATCTTGGAAGAGGTTTCAATCGATTATGATGAGAACAAAGTTGCTACTTATGATAATTATTGTTATGATACTTATGCTATAAAAAGTAGTGATGGTTATATTTATAAAACTTGTCATGATTATGATTACCCTTTTTCTGAACATTACTCTTTTAATGTGGAAACAATTTATAGTATTCGAGTCTCTTATGATACTCCCACTATTCCGAATGAGAAGAATTTTGCTTATGTGGAGAGTAATAAAATTTATATGCTTGTAGATCATGAAAAGAATGCTTTAGGTTCTGGTTATATTGTTGAATTCATTCATGATGCTACTGAAAATTATTATGAGGGAGGAACATATGCTTGTAGGAATTGCAATAACATCAAGTTTCCTCTCTATGTGCTTAAAGTTTTGAAGTTATGCTTGTTTTGCCCTCCTATGATAGTTGATTATTGTTCCCACAAGTTGTTTGCTCACAAAATCCCTATGAATAGGAAGTGGGTTAGACTTAAATGTGCTAGTCATATTCTTCATGATGCTCTTTTTATGTTTCAATTCTTATCCTTTATGTGAGCATCATTGAAATCATCATGCTTGTTGGGAGGCAACCCAACTTTATTTTTGTTCCTTGCTTTTTGTTCCTATTTAGTAATAAATTAATCATCTATCCTATGTTATTATTGAGTTTTTATGTTTTAATTAGTGTTTGTGCCAAGTAGAACCGTTGGGAAGACTTGGGGAAAGTCTTGTTGATCTTGCTGTAAAAAAAACAGAAACTTTACCGCTCACGAGAATTGCTGCCATTTTTATTTGGAAAGTGCTATTTAGTTAATTCTTTTTTAAGATGATTAATAGATAAATTTCTCACGCCCATCAATTTATCTTAGAATTTTTGGGGTTCCAGAAGTTTGCGTTAGTTACAGATTACCACAAACTGTTCTGTTTTTGACAGATTCTGTTTTCTATGTGTTGTTTACTTATTTTGATGAATCTATGGCTAATAAAAGAGTTTATAAACCATAGAGAAGTTGGAATACAGTAGGTTTAACACCTATATAAATAAAGAATGAGTTCATTACAGTACCTTGTAGTGGTGTTTTGTTTTCTTTCGCTAACGGAGCTCACGAGATTTTCTATTTTGAGTTTTGTGTTGTGAAGTTTTCAAGTTTTGGGTTAAGTTTTGATGGATTATGGAACAAGGAGTGGCAAGAGACTAAGATTAGGGATTCCCAAGGCACCCCAAGGTAATATTAAAGGACAACCAAGAGCCTAAGCTTGGGGATGCCCCAGAAGGCATCCCCTCTTTCGTCTTCGTTCATCGGTAACTTTACTTGGAGCTATATTTTTATTCGCCACATGATATGTGTTTTGCTTGGAACGTCATTTTATTTTATTTATTTTTGCTTGATGTTTGAATAAAATACCAAGATCTGAAATTCTTAAATGTTAGAGAGTCTTCACATAGTTGCATAATTATTCGACTACTCATTGAGCTTCACTTATATCTTTCGGAGTAGTTTGTTGTTGCTCTAGTGCTTCACTTATATCTTTTTAGAGCACGGCGGTGGATTTATTTTGTAGAAATAGATGAACTCTCATGCTTCACTTATATTATTTTGAGAGTCCTAAACATCATGGTAATTTGCTTTGTTTATGAATTTAGTCCTAATATGATGGGCATCGAAGAGGGGTATAATAAAAACTTTCATATAGAGTGCATTGAATACTAAGAGAAGTTTGATACTTGATGATTGTTTTGAGACATGGAGGTAGTGATATCAAAGTTGTGCTAGTTGAGTAGTTTTTAATTTGATAAATACTTGTGTTCAAGTTTGCAAGTCCTGTAATATGCACGTATGGTAAACGTTATGTAACAAATTTGAAACATGAGGTGTTCTTTGATTGTCCTCCTTATGAGTGGCGGTCGGGGATGAGCGATGGTCTTTTCCTACCAATCTATCCCCCTAGGAGCATGCACTAATACTTGGTTTTTGATGACTTGTAGATTTTTGCAATAATTATATGAGTTCTTTATGACTAATGTTCAGTCCATGGATTATACGCACTTTCACCTTTCCATCATTGCTAGCCTCTTCGGCACCGTGCATTGCCCTTTCTCACCTTGAGAGTTGGTGCAAACTTCGCCGGTGCATCCAAACCCTGTGATGTGATACGCTCTTTCACACATAAACCTCCTTATATCTTCCTCAAAACAGCCACCATACCTACCTATTATGGCATTTCCATAGCCATTCCAAGATATATTGCCATGCAACTTTCCACTGTTCCGTTTATTATGACATGCTTCATTATTGTCATATTGCTTTGCATGATCATGTAGTTGACATCGTATTTGTGGCAAAGCCACTGTTCATAATTCTTCCATACATGTCACTCTTGAGTCATTGCACATCCCGGTACACCGCCGGAGGCATTCATATAGAGTCATACTTTGTTCTAGTATCGAGTTGTAATTCTTGAGTTGTAAATAAATAGAAGTGTGATGATCATCATTAATAGAGCATTGCCCCCCCCCCCCAAGAAAGGTCAAAAAAAGGAAAGGCCAAATAAAAGAATAAAAAAATAAAAATAAAAGGGACAATGCTACTATCCTTTTTTCCACACTTGTGCTTCAAAGTAGCACCATGATCTTCATGATAGAGAGTCTCTCGTTTTGTCACTTTCATATACTAGTGGGAAATTTTCATTATAGAACTTGGCTTGTATATTCCAACATGGGCCTCCTCAAGTGCCCTAGGTCTTCGTGGGCAAGCAAGTTGGATGCACACACACTTAGTTTCTTTTGTTGAGCTTTCATACATTTATAGCTCTAGTGCATCCGTTGCATGGCAATCCCTACTTCTTGCATTGACACCAATTGATGGGAATCTCCCTAGCCCATTGATTAGCCGCGTCGATGTGAGAGTTTCTCCTTTTTGTCTTCTCCACATAACCCCGTCATTATATTCTATTCCACCCATAGTGCTATATCCATGGCTCACACTCATGTATTGCGTGAAAGTTGAAAAAAGTTTGAGATTACCAATGTATGAAACAATTGCTTGGCTTGTCATCGGGGTTGTGCATGATGAGAGCATTCTTGTGTGACGAAAATGGAGCATGACCAAACTATATGATTTTGTAGGGATGAACTTTCTTTGGCCATGTTATTTTGAGAAGACATGATTGCTTAGTTAGTATGCTTGAAGTATTATTATTTTTATGTCAATATTAAACTTTTGTCTTGAATCTTATGGATCTGAATATTCTTGCTACAATAAATAGAAATACATGATGAATATGTTAGGTAGCATTCCACATCAAAAATTCTGTTTTTATCATTTACCTACTCGAGGACGAGCAGGAATTAAGCTTGGGGATGCTGATACGTCTCCAACGTATCTATAATTTTTGATTGTTCCATGCTATTATATTATCAACCTTGGATGTTTTATATGCATTTATATGCTATTTTATATGATTTTTGGGACTAACCTATTAACCTAGAGCCCAGTGCCAGTTTTTGTTTTCCCCTTGTTTTAGAGTATTGTAGAAAAGGAAAATCAAATGGAGTCCAATTGAACTGAAACTTCACGGAACTTATTTTTGGACCAGAAGAAGCCCATGGAGTATCGGAGTTGAACCAGGAGAGTCTCGGGCTACCCACGAGGGTGGGGGCGCGTCCACCCCCCTGGGCGCGCCCCCCTGCCTCGTGGACAGCCCGTAGGTCCACCACGTACTTCTTCCTCCCATATATACCCATATACCCTAAAAACTTCGAGGAGCACAATAGATCGGGAGTTCCGCCGCCATAAGCCTCCGTAGCCACCGAAAACCAATCTAGACCCATTCCGGCACCCTGTCGAAGGGGGAATCCCTCTCCGGTGGCCATCTTCATCATCCCGGCGCTCTCCATGACGAGGAGGGAGTAGTTCTCCCTCGGGGCTGAGGGTATGTACCAGTAGCTATGTGTTTGATCTCTCTCTCTCTCTTATGTTCTTGAGGTGATATGATCTTAATGTATCGCGAGCTTTGCTATTATAGTTGGATTTTATGATATTTCTCCCCCTCTACTCTCTTGTAATGGGTTGAGTTTTCCCTTTGAAGTTATCTTATCGGATTGAGTCTTTAAGGATTTGAGAACACTTGATGTATGTCTTGCATGGGATACCCGTGGTGACAATGGGGTATTCTATTAATCCACTTGATGTATGTTTTGGCGATCAACTTGCGGGTTCCGTGACCTTGGGAATCTATGCATAGGGGTTGGTACACGTTTTCGTCTTGACTCTCCAGTAGAATCTTTGGGGCACTCTTTGAAGTACTTTGTGTTGGTTTGAATAGATGAATCTGAGATTGTGTGATGCATATCGTATAATCATACCCGTGGATACTTGATGTGACATTGGAGTATCTAGGTGACATTTGGGTTTTGGTTGATTCGTGTCTTAAGGTGTTATTCTAGTACGAACTCTAGGGTTGTTTGTGACACTTATAGGAATAGCCCAACGGATTGATTGGACAGAATAACTTTGAGGTGGTTTCATACCCTACCATAATCTCTTCATTTGTTCTCCGCTATTAGTGGCTTTGGAGTGACTCCTTGTTGCATGTTGAGGGATAGTTATGTGATCCAATTATGTTATTATTGTTGAGAGGACTTTCACTAGTGAAAGTATGAACCCTAGGCCTTGTTTCAATGCATTGCAATACAGTTTACGCTCACTTTTATCATTAGTTACCTTGCTGTTTTATATTTTCAGATTACGAAAACCTTTATCTACCATCCATATACCACTTGTATCACCATCTCTTCGCCGAACTAGTGCACCTATACAATTTACCATTGTATTGGGTGTGTTGGGGACACAAGCGACTCTTTGTTATTTGGTTGCAGGGTTGCTTGAGAGAGACCATCTTCATCCTACGCCTCCTACGGATTGATAAACCTTAGGTCATCCACTTGAGGGAAATTTGCTACTGTCCTACAAACCTCTACACTTGGAGGCCCAACAACGTCTACAAGAAGAAGGTTGTGTAGTATACGTCAGCCATCACGGGCAAGGTCCGTAAGGAAATAATGGACCTCAAGCAGCAAGTCAATAAGCTTAAGGAAGAGAACCGTATCCTCAAGGGCATCATCGCCAAGAATATCACATCACCACCCTCGAAGAAGGAGACATAAACACATGGGTATGGGCACTCCCCTTGGCAACTGCCAAGCTTGGGGGAGTGCCCCGGTATCGTATCACCATCACACTTTTAACTTTACCATTTTTTCTTAGTTCGATCCTTTTGGTAATATCTTGATCTAGTAGAATAAAGTTTTAGTATGATCTAGTTTTGAGTTTTGCTTCATGATCCTTCAATGTAATCGAGTCCGTGAGCTATATATATAATAAAGATTAGTGTTGAGTCAAGGGCTTGATTATCTTGCTATGATCTTGAGTGAATAAAAATAAAAGAGAAAGAATAAAAAGAAATAAAGGGATCATATGGATCTTATGGAGAGTAATGACTTACATATAAAGAGTATGATGAATAAAAGTTGCTGAGAGTTGACAAACATAGTTTTGGTCATCGTTGCAATTAATAGGAAGTAATAAAGAAAGAGAGGTTTTCACATATAAATATACTATATTGGACATCTTTTATGATTGTGAGCACTCATTAAAATATGACATGCTAAAGAGTTGATGTTGGACAAGGAAGACAACGTAATGGGTTATGTTTTCTTACATCTGAAATAAATTATATTGTCATGAATCATCCAACATGTTGAGCTTGCCTTTCCCTCTCATGCTAGCCAAATTCTATGCACCAAGTAGAAATACTACTTGTGCTTCCAAATATCCTTAAACCTGGTTTTGCCATGAGAGTCCACCATATCTACCTATGGATTGAGTAAGATCCTTCAAGTATGTTGTCATTGTTGCAAACAATAAAAATTTCTCTCTAAATATGTATGATTTATTAGTGTGGAGAAAATAAGCTTTATACGATCTTGTGATATGGAAGAAATAAAAGTGACGGGCTGCATAATAAAGGTCCATATCACAAGTGGCAATATAAAGTGGCATTCTTTCGCATTAAGATTTTGTGCATCCAACCATAAAAGCACATGACAGCCTCTGCTTCCCTCTGCAAAGGGCCTATCTTTTATTCTTGTCTTATACTTCATACAAGAGTCATGGTGATCTTCACCTTTCCTTTTTACATTTTATCATTTGGCAAGCACAATGTGTTGGAAAGATCCTGATATATATAGCTAATTGGATGTGAGTTTTCATGAACTATTATTGTTGACATTACCCTTGAGGTAAAAGGTTGGGAGGCAAAACTATAAGCCCCTATCTTTCTCTGTGTCCGACTAAAACTTCATAACCATAAATATTGCGTGAGTGTTAGCCATTGTGAAAGACTAAATGATGGTTGAGTATGTGGACTTGCTGAAAATCTCTTATATTGGCTCTTTGCTATGTTATGATAAATTGCAATTGCTTCAATGACTGAGATTATAGTTTGTTGGTTCTCAATGAAGTTTCTGATTCATACTTGAAATTGTGAATGAATTGTTACTTTAGCATAAGAAATCATATGACAATATATATATATATATATATATTGTTCTAAGAATGATCATTATTCCCTCATGTCCGTATTTTATTTTATCGACACCTCTATCTCTAAACATGTGGACATATTTTTTGATTTCGGCTTCCGCTTGAGGACAAGCGAGGTCTAAGCTTGGGGGAGTTGATACGTCCATTTTTCATCATGCTTTTATATCGATATTTATTGCATTATGGGCTGTTATTACACATTATGTCACAATACTTATGCCTATTATCTCTTATTTTATAAGGTTTACACGAAGAGGGAGAATGCCGGCAGCTGGAATTCTAGGTTGGAAAAGGAGAAAATATTAGAGACCTATTCTGCGCAACTCCAAAAGTACTGAAAATCCATGGGAATTATTTTCAGAATATAAAAAAATATTGGGCGAAGAAAGTACCAGAGGGGGGCCACCCACCGTCCATGAGGGTGGGGCGCGCCCTACCCCCCTGGGCACGCCCCCTGCCTCGTGGGCTCCCCGGAAGGCCTCCGGTGCCCATATTCTGCTATATGAGGTCTTTCATCCGGAAAAAAAATCATAAGCAAGCTTACGGGACAAAACTCCGCCGCCACAAGGCGGAACCAATCTAGGGCTCCGGCGGAGCTGTTCTGCCGGGGAAACTTCCCCTCGGGAGGGGGAAATCATCACCATCATCATCACCACCAATCCTCTCATCGAGAGGGGGTCAATCTCCATCAACATCTTCACCAGCACCAGCTTGTCCGTGTACTAGAGTAGGGGTACCCTAGTATCCCGAACTCGTGCACGGGCAGTTGCAGCGCCCCGCGGCAAGGCTTGCCGGGTGACCGCCAAGACCCTCTGTGGTTCCCTTGAAGACCATTCAGGAACAAAGTACTCAAACCAAGGCCCCGGCAAGAGGAGCTTGCCGGGAAGGCCAACCCAGGCCCCGGCAAGAGGGTCTTGCCGGGAAGAGACAAGACCCCGGCAAGAGGAGCTTGCTGGGAAGGCCACTCAAGGCATACCAAGAAAGCTTGCCGCGACGCGCCCTGCGTCCCGGCAAGGCCCGGTGAGCAACAAGCTCCCAAACACGACAAGACGACGACCGCGGCAAGGAGCTTGCCGCGGGAAACCCCCACTTCGTGCCCGCGCTCCAGCACACCTGCTAATGTGTCGCTCTAGGACTCTCCCAAGCACACGTGGCAGGAGGCCGTGCAGCTAGGGGTGCGCGGTGGCAAGCGGAGATGAAGAGAAGGCCATCGTGGCAAACGGTGGCGCTCCTAATGGTCACTTTTTGCACTGTTTAGGCAACTCAGACAGGCATTTAATGACCTTGTCCCCTGCCGTCAGAGTTAGGTAGGGTGCACTGTATCCACAGTAGCGGTAGCTGCACCTACCGCATCCTTTTCCATTTTTACCCTTCTAGTCTACGTTGCCACCTGTCGGTGACCCCTTGAAAGTATAAAAGGAGGCCCAAGCGCAACGTAGAAGGGGTTCGGAGGTTCGGCCAGTTCGGCTCATTTGAAACACCAGAAACACTCTCACGCTCAGTCTAGCAGCGTCTATCGCTCCTGAGCAAGAATCCAATACACACAAACAAGCAGCAGTAGGGTTTTACGCATCCGTGCGGCCCGAAGCTGGGTAAAAACCGCTCGCGTGTACCGCCTCGATCCGCTCTTTGTGCATCCTCCACCCCCTTCCGAACCGAAAGGGGCCCTGTCCCCATAGGTGTTGGTGGATCAGCCTCCCCGACATCTCTGGCGTGCCAGGTAGGGGGCGTCGAGATTGTGCGAACCCGATCCGGCGTGCACGCGAGCTAAATCTTCATCGTCTTCATCGACATGCCACCGAAGAAGATGGATTCGGAGGCAGCTGTTCTGTCTGCGTCGCTTTCACCGCCTCTGGAGCAAACGGGTGGTGGAGTGGACGCCGGCGGAAGAATGGGCGTCGACGAGGGAGCCCTCAGTGCGGCCAAGTCCAAGGACAAGGCGGCACAGACCTTGGCGTCCATGCGCGCACCGCGTCCCTCTCAGGAGGCGCGGGACCAGTAGCGTCATGGCGTTCGCAGTGCCATACATCCGCTGGGCCAAGATCAAGCTGGTGGTTCTCGTGGCGCTCAAGACCAACATGCACGTCAACATGCTGGCTCGAGCGAAATACGGTCGCCTGGACGGGGCACTGCTCCTTCTAACGTGGTTAGGAGTCCGAGCACGCCCCGCTCCTCGCACCGTTCACCTCCGCCGCCCACCACTCCAGCAGAAGCCCTGGCGCGAGCTCAACTGCTCCTAGATTATCCTCCGACGGCGGACAAGACCGACGAATGGAGGGCCACTATCCAGAGCCTCATCGGCTTTGCCAACGGCAACACTGCGCGACAACCAAGCACCTCGCTGCCGCGGCAGGACAACCGGACGCGAGCCGATGGCAACAAGACCGGGGGAGGTGCGACTTCCATGCACTCTCCACCACGAAGGCAAAAATCGCCGACTCGCCGGGTCCACCCCGACAGCGGCTCCACCGTGTCGTCGGACCCACGAGCTCGTCGCGACCAGCGCCAAGTTCTCCATGAACGACAACAAGAAGACGCTCGAACCCGCATCAAGCGCCGAAGAGAAGCACGACGTCAATCCGACAAGCGCGCTGGGCCCTCTGTTGACATGCATGCGCCAGGGGAACCAGGCGATTTGCCGTATGCGGTAGGTTGTCCTGCGTTCACCCGTGAGCTGCGGCAAGTCCAGTGGCCCAGCACAAAGAACTTCAAGCCAGACGTACCGGAGAAGTACGACGGCAAGACACATCCGTCGGAGTTTCTCAGCATCTACACCATCACGGTGCAGGCTGCCGGGGGACGGGACGACAAGATCCTTGCCAACTACTTCCCGCTGGTACTCAAGCCCAACGTCAGGTCCTGGCTCATGCACTTGCCGGACAATTCCATCTCCTCTTGGGCAGATTTATGCCATCAGTTTGTCGGCGCCTTTACAGGCGGCCACAAGCCACATGGCCAAGAGAGTGATCTTCATCTGCTCGCCCAGAAGGAAGGAGAACCACTGCGCAAGTACATTCAGAGATTCAGCCGTGTACAGCACAACATCCCAGACGTCCACCCCGCCGCGATCATCAGCACGTTCCATCAGAACGTGCGAAACCGAAGGATGAGGGAGGAGATGGCGATGTGTAAAATCAGAGACGTCAGCGAGCTTTACGCCCTGGCCGACAAGTGTGCATGCGTTGAAGAGGGGAGGAGGCTCCCCGGAGAGAGTACAGGAGCAGGAGGATCCGACAGTGAGGATGCCGCCCCGGCAAGGAAAGGCCGACGCCGGAACAACAGAAGGAAAAAGGGCAAGGAAGTGCTAGCTGTCGAGCAGACCGGCAACGGAGGTGGCGCCAAGGAAGCTAAAGCTGGTGGCTCCGACAAGGAGGCCCAGCCTGTGGCGGCCGCCGACAAGCAGGACAGCTCTGGCAAGCAGTATTGTAAGATTCACCGCACCAAGGGTCACGATCTCCAGAACTGCAAGAAAGTCGAGCAGCTTGTTGAGCAACAGAAAGCTGAGTACGAGCGGCGCGACAAGGAGAAGGCCCAGGAAGGAACTGGTGGATCCGGCAAGAAACGTCCCGGCCGAGGACGACGCCGCGGCAAGGCCAAGCAGCGGCAAGGAGATAGGCCTCCCCGTGGCCGCGATAAGGATGAAGACGACGACGATGATGAAGACGTGGATGATGATGAGGCCGATGAGCAGGAGTTTCAGAAAGCTACAGAGGTCCTATGCGTTGACGGTGGTGCTTCCCTGCATACTTCGCACCGCCAACTCAAGTAGTGGATGCGGGAGGTTAATGCAGCGGAACCATCCGTAGAGTCACGCAAGCCTCTGAAATGGTCCAGCACGCCTATCATCTTCGACATTGAGGATCACCCTGATCGCGTAACTGCGGTCGGGTGCTTTCCGATGTTGGTTTCACCAACTATCCGCAACCTCAAGGTCACGAAGATGCTAGTTGACGGTGGGGCCGGCTTGAATCTGATCTCCTCCGCGGTCCTTCAGAAACTCCAGATCCCTGACGGCGAGCTCGAGGAGACCGGCACATTCCAAGGAATCAGCCCGGGAAGAAGCAAGCCGAAGGGAAAGATCACGCTGCCGGTCACATTTGGCAGCGAGATGAACTTCAGAACTGAGAGGGTCACATTTGACGTTGCCGACTTTCCATTGCCCTACAATGGGATCCTTGGCCGTCCAGCGCTCGCCAAGTTTATGGCAGCCTCTCACTATGCATACAACATGCTCAAGATGCCAGGCCCGATAAGTGTCATCTCTGTCCCCGGCGACAAGAAGGATGCCCTTATCTGCGCCGACAAGATCTACCGGGAAGCAGCAGCCGCAGCTGATCACAACACACTTGCCGCTGAAGCTCCCGGGGGGAAGAAGAAGACAAAGTCCGGCAAGAGCTCTGATGCCCACTCCGGCAAGCGCACCTCTTCGGAGTGCTGCGCTATCGTCGAGGACGCACCATCGAGCTCCACCGGCAAGTGCAAGAAGAAAATGGCAGCTCCACCTGAGACCAAGAAGGTGTCCGCCAAGGAGGACGGCACTGGTGGTACCTTCACCATCAGTGCCACGCTTGACCCCGAATAGGAAAGCGCACTCATTGCTTTCCTGCGGGCGAATGTCGACGTGTTTGCATGGCAACCGTCTGATATCCCCGGTGTTCCCAGGAAAGTAATCGAGCACCACCTTGCCATATGTCCTCATGCGCGTCCCGTTAAGCAGAGAGTCAGGAAGCAGGCAGTGGAGCGCCAAGAGTTCATTGCCGAAGAGATCAGGAAATTGGAAGCAGCAGGCCTTGTCAGAGGAGTGCTCCATCCCACGTGGTTGGCCAATCCTGTAGTCGTGCGCAAGGCGAACGGGAAATGGAGGCTTTGTATATACTTCACTGATGTCAATAAAGCTTGTCCCAAAGATCCATTTCCCTTGCCGCGCATTGACCAGATTGTTGACTCCACAGCTGGATGTGATTTGCTTTCATTTCTTGATGCATACTCAGGATACCATCAAATCTTCATGGCAGAAGAGGATGAGGAAAAAACCGCATTTATCACCCCTTGCGGCACATACTGTTTTGTACGGATGCCCTTTGGATTGAAGAATGCTGGTTCAACATTTGCAAGGGTAGTCCATGTCGCTTTTGAGCCACAGATACACAGAAATGTGGAAGCCTACATGGATGATATAGTGGTCAAGAGCAAGGACAAGGCTACCCTGATCCAAGATTTAGAAGAAACTTTTGCAAATCTGCGCAGGATCAACCTCAAGCTCAACCCCGAGAAGTGCGTGTTCGGAGTCCCTTCCGGCAAGCTTCTCGGGTTCTTTGTGTCTCAGCGGGGAATTGAAGCCAACCCCGACAAGATTAAGGCCATCGAGCAGATTGAAGCATCGAAGCATGTCAAGGATGTGCGAAGGCTTGCCGGATGCGTGGCTGCTCTCAGCAGGTTTATCTCTAAGTCTGCTGAGCGCGCCCTGCCATTTTTCAAAATATTGAAAAAGGCAGGTCCAATGAAATGGACTCCAGAAGCGGAGGATGCGCTGCAGGACTTGAAGAGGTACCTGTCCTCCACTCCAATACTTGCCGCACCTAAGCCACAAGAGAAGTTGCTGCTGTACCTAGCGGTAACCAATCAAGTGGTTAGTGCTGCGTTAGTAGCGGAGAGGGAGGCAGATGATGAGCCAGCGACCACAATAAGTGAATCTAGCGACAAGCAGGGGGCTTCTCCGACAAGCTCTGGCCCTGACAAAGTTGAGTCTGCGCAGGCATGCAAGGAGGTGCAGAAGAAGATGGTGCAGCGCCCGGTTTACTTTGTCAGCTCCCTTCTCCAGGGGGCTAGGTCGAGGTACTCTGGTGTGCAAAAATTGCTTTTCGGCCTTCTCATGGCCTTGAGAAAGCTGCACCATTACTTCCAGGCACACGAGATCACAGTTGTCACTCGCTTTCCGCTGAAGAGGATACTGCAGAATCCAGAAGCAACAGGCAGGATTGTCGAGTGGGTGTTGGAACTGTCAAGCTTTGGCCTCAAGTTTGAGAGCACTGCAACGATCCAAAGCAGGGCATTGGCAAAGTTCATAGCAGAGTGGACGCCAACCCCAGACGAAGAAATTCCAGAGACAAGCATCCCCGTCGAGGAGACAAGCAAGGAGTGGTTGATGTACTTTGATGGTGCCTTCTCGCTGCAAGGCGCCGGTGCTAGCGTGCTGCTTATCGCACCCACCGGAGAGCACCTCAAGTACGTAGTCCAGATGCACTTTCCCAAGGAGCAAGCAACGAACAATACTGCAGAGTATGAGGGTTTGCTTGCCGGCCTCAGAATCGCAGCCGACCTTGGGATCAAGAAACTCATTGTAAGGGGTGACTCGCAGCTTGTCGTCCTCCAAGTGAACAAGAACTACCAGAGTCCATTGATGGAAGCCTATGTTGATGAAGTGAGAAAGCTAGAAGAACACTTTGACGGCCTGCAAATGGAGCATGTTCCGCGAGCTCAGCATGACATTGCTGATGGCCTGTCAAAGTGTGCCGCACTAAAGCTGCCTGTGGAACCAGGGATCTTTGTGCTCAAGCTGACTCAACCATCCGTGACACCATCAACTGGACAGAATAAGAAGAGGAAGTTGGTTTCTGGTGACTACTTTCCGGCAGAGCTTCCCGAAGCCGCCGCCAAGAAGGTCCCTAAGATCGACGCCAAGAATGCTGAGGAGCAGTCTGCTCCGGCGAACCTCTTGGTTTGTTCCGTTGAAGCGGACGCTCCCGACAAGTTTTGCTCCGGCAAGCTTGCCGGGGAATATCACGCTCCGGCCGAACCGCAGGTTCTTGCCGTAGAAGCGGATGTTCCCGCAGCAACAGATACGCCTTTAGTCCTTGTTGTCGAGCCACAAGCTCCAGCATGGGCGCAGCAGATTGTCCGTTTCCTTCAGACAGGAGAGCTTCCCGAAGAGCAAGAAGAAGCTGAAAGAGTAGCCCGGCAGTCAAGTATGTACAAGTTTGTCGACAATACACTGTACAGAATAAGACTCAACGGTGTGAAATTGAAGTGCATTCGCCGGGAAGATGGACAACAGCTGTTGGCAGAGATACATGGAGGCATATGTGGTCACCACATTGGCGCAAGAGCACTTGCCGGCAAAGCATTCCGGCAAGGCTTCTTCTGGCCGACAGCCCTCCAGGATGCAACTGCACAAGTAACCAAGTGTGAAGCGTGCCAGTTCCATTCCAAACAGATACACCAGCCAGCTCAAGCTCTCCAGACGATCCCTTTATCCTGGCCATTTTCGGTCTGGGGGCTCGACATCCTCGGCCCCTTCCCCCGAGCTGTCGGGGGCTTTGAGTTCTTGTACGTTGCAATCGACAAGTTCACAAAGTGGCTGGAAGTGGAACCAGTGAGGAAGGTGACAGCACAGTCAGCAGTCAAGTTCTTCAGGTCGATTGTTTGCCGTTTCGGGGTTCCTAATAGGATCATCACCGACAACGGCACGCAGTTTACGAGCCGCACCTTCATGCAGTATGTCCGAGATCTTGGCGCCAAGGTCTGCTTCGCTTCTGTTGCTCATCCGAGAAGCAACGGTCAAGCAGAGACGGCGGCCTTCATCTTCTCCCAGTGCATGTTGACACAGGCAAAGGCCATCCGCACACCTTCGATGCACGCCGAGCGCTTCACAGCCTGAACTCGGGGCAAGGCCTTGCTGAGTCGCTTGACCAGGCCGAAGTAGTTGCTTGGAATGAGTGCGGCTAGCCATAGCCGGACTATGATGTCCTTCATGGCCAAACCAAACATCATATGCAGCTCTGTCAGCTGCATCATCTGGTTGTTTAGCAGCGTTGGCCACTCCGACGCCAAGTACTCCGACCAGAAGAGCTTCTTCGTTGTGTTCCCTTCTTGGGCCCGAAAATACTGGGTGGCGTCGGCAGCACTCCTCGGGAGATCAAGGCGTCTGGAGCACTTCATAGCCGATTTAGCAAAACATATCTTCGACCGCCAAATATACTCTATAAAAGAAAAGGCTTACCAGCCGCTATCTGTTCGGCTTGCTTGATCTCCTCGCGAGCCGCCCGAGACTCGGTCCTCGCCTCCTTTGCCTCCTCAAGAGCCTTGGTGAGTTCGGCCGCTTGGGCCTAATTACTTTCCCCGAATGACTCACACTTGTTGGCAGCATCCTGGAGCGCTTGCTCCACCTCGGTCACCCTCTCCTCATACTGGAGGAGGGTGACCTGTTCGGCCTTTAAATCTGCAACCACTTTGTCTGCGACCGCTTTGCTCGCCCTCGCCTCCTCCTTGGCTTTGGTAAGGGCACTATTGAGGGTCTTGACCTCGGTAGCGCTGCCTACAATCATATACATAATAGCACATGATCCCAAACTTTGAGTTTGCAATACAATTCAGGCTTGTAAGTGGTCTTTTACAAGCATACCTTGGGCCTCTGATACGTCTCCAACATATCTATAATTTTTGATTGCTCCATGCTATATTATCTACTGTTTTGGACTATATTGGGCTTTATTTTCCATTTCTATATTATTTTTGGGACCAACCTATTAACCGGAGGCCCAACCCAGAATTGTTGTTTTTTGCCTATTTCAGTGTTTCAAAGAAACGGAATAAAATCTTCGGGAACGTGATTTTCTCAACGAACGTGATCCAAGAGACTTGGACCCTGCTCCAAGGAACAAAAGAGGCGGTCACGAGGGTGGGGGCGCCCCCCCTAGGGCGCGTCCCTTGCCTCGTGGGCCCCTCGTTGCTCCTCCGGCGTACTTCTTCCTCCTATATATACACACGTACCCCCAAACGATCAGAACAGGAGCCAAAAACCTAATTCCACCGCCGCAACTTTCTGTATCCACGAGATCCCATCTTGGGGCCTATTCCGAAGCTCCGCCGGAAGAGGGACGTAATCACGGAGGGCTTCTACATCATCATAGCCTCTCTGATGAAGTGTGAGTAGTTTACCTCAGACCTTCGGGTCCATAGTTAGTAGCTAGATGGCTTCTTCTCTCTCTTTGAATCTCAATACAAAGTTCTCCCCCTCTCTCGTGGAGATCTATTCGTTGTGGTCTTCTTTTTGCGCTGTGTTTGTTGAGACCGATGAATTGTGGGTTTATGATCAAGTCTATCTATGAATAATATTTGAATCTTCTCTGAATTCTTTTATGTATGATTGGTTATCTTTGCAAGTCTCTTTGAATTATCCGTTTGGTTTGGCTAACTAGATTGGTAGTTCTTGCCATGGGAGAAGTGCTTAGCTTTGGGCTCGATCTTGCGGTGTCCTTACCCAGTGACAGAAGGGGCAGCAAGGCACGTATTGTATCGTTGCCATCAAGGATAACAAGATGGGGTTTATTTCATATTGCATGAATTTATCTCTCTACATCATGTCATCTTGCTTAAGGCGTTACTCTGTTTTTAACTTAATACTCTAGATGCATGCTGGATAGCGGTCGATGAGTGGAGTAATAGTAGTAGATGCAGAATTGTTTCGATCTACTTGTCACGGGCGTGATGCCTATACACATGATCATGCCTAGATATTCTCATAATTATGCACAATTCTATCAATTGCTCAACAGTAATTTGTTCACCCATCGTAGAATACTTATGCTCTTGAGAGAAGCCACTAGTGAAACCTATGGCCCCCGGGTCTATTCTCATCATATCAATCTCCATCACTTTTATATTGTTTTGCTATTTACTTTGCCTTTACTTTTTACTTTGCATCTTTATATCAAAAATACTAAAAATATTCTATCTATCAGATCTCACTCTCGTAAGTGACCGTGAAGGGCTTGACAACCCCTAATCGCGTTGGTTGCGAGTAGCTATCGTTTTGTGCAGGTATGAGGGACTTGAGCGTGGGCTCCTACTGGATTGATACCTTGGTTCTCAAAAACTGAGGGAAATACTTACGCTACTCTGCTGCATCATCCCTTCCTCTTCGGGGAAAACCAACGCAAGATCAAGATGTAGCAAGAAGGATTTCTGGCGCCGTTGCCGGGGAGTCTACGCAAAAAGTCAATATACCAAGTACCCATCACAATCCCTATCTCTCGCATTACATTATTTGCCATTTGCCTCTCGTTTTCCTCTCCCCCCAATTCACCCTTGCCGTTTTATTTTCCCTCTCTCTCTATCCTCCCTCTATGTTTGGCTCTTTGTTTGCTCGTGTGCTAGTTTGTTTGCTTGTCGCCATGGCTAGTCATCCTCTCCGTTGTCTCACGAGAGTGAAGTTCTAAATTTTAAACAAAAGGAGGGGGGAAATCTAAAAGATGCTTGGTATAGAATTTGCAATGCTCAAAATAGATCTACCAGAAAACAATCTACCTTAGTTCTTCTTCGTAATTTTTATGTAGGTATTAATCCTTGGAATAGATATATCCATGATACCATTACAGGAGGAAACTTCTTGGGTAGCCATACTTTTGATTCTTATAATGCTATGATAGATTTATTTGGCTCACCACCTCTTTTGGTTAATGGAACCATGTTAACTTTGGAGCATGTTATGCAAAGACTTGAAATTATTGAAAATAAAGTTTCTACTATTGAATAAATTGAAAATCTAGATAAAAAGATCCACAATCAAATTACTCAATATGGATCTAAGGTAGGAATGACCTTGAAAAATATTAAGGAAAAGAAACCCACAGTTAATGAGAAGATGAACTTAGATTCTACTAGAATTGATAAACTTGAGGGTATCATTACAAATTTGGGAACCGCTTTTTATTCCGTAAATAATACTTCTAGTCCTCCTACTAAAATTTCCAAGCTTATGTATGTTCCTAAAAATAAGGGTGAATCATCTAGTAAGGAAACTGCGGATCTTAAATCTATAAGTATTCATCCCAATATTTTTGCTATCATTAAGGAACCATTTATCGCAAATGAATTTTTTGATCTTGTGCCTAAAAGTTTGATAATTAATAAAAAGAAAGAAATTCCTAAAGATGGTAGATGCCTAATTGAAGAATTGCCTACCAAAGATGGCAATACCTAGTTCTATTCTTGCTTGTTATGCCTAGCTAGGGGCGTTAAACGATAGCGCTTGTTGGGAGGCAACCCAATTTTATTTTTATTCCTTGTTATTTGCTCCTGTTTAGTAATAAATAAATTATTTAGCCTCTGTTTAGGTTGTGTTTTTTTGTTTTTAATTAGTGTTTGTGCCAAGTAGAACCAACGGGAAAGTCTTGTTGAACTTGCTGTAAAAAACAGAAACTTTAGCGCTCACGAGAACTGCTGTCATTTTTATTTGAAGAGTGATATTTAGTTAATTCTTTTTGCATATGATTAATAGATATATTCCTCACGTCCAGAAATTTATTTTAGAATTTTTGGGGTTCCATATCTTGCGCTAGCTACAGATTACTACAGACTGTTCTGTTTTTGACAGATTCTGTTTTTCGTGTGTTGTTTGCTTATTTTGATGAATCTATGGCCAGTAAAATAGTTTATAATCCATAGAGAAGTTGGAATACATTAGGTTTAACACCAATATAAATAAAGAATGAGTTCATTACAGTACCTTGAAGTGGTATTTTGTTTTCTTTCGCTAATGGAGCTCACGAGTTTTCTATTTTGAGTTTTGTGTTGTGAAGTTTTCAAGTTTTGGGTGAATTCTTTTGATGGATCATGGAACAAGGAGTGGCAAGGTCCTAAGCTTGGGGATGCCCATGGAACCCCCAAGATAATCCAAGGACACCAAAAAGTCAAAGCTTGGGGATGCCCCGGAAGGCATCCCCTCTTTTCGTCCACTTCCATCGGTAATTTACTTGGAGCTATATTTTTATTCACCAACATGATATGTGTTTTGCTTGGAGCATCTTGTATTATTTGTGTCTTTGTTTGCTAGTATACCACAATCATACTTGCTGTACACACCTTTTGAGAGAGCCATACATGAATTAAAATTTGATAGAATACTCTATGTGCTTCACTTATATCTTTTGAGCTAGATAAATTTGCTCTATGTGCTTCACTTATATCTTTTGAGCTAGATAATTTTGCTCTGTGTCCTTCACTTATATCCTTCGAGCTAGACAATTTTGCTCTATGTGCTTCACTTAGATCTTTTAGAGCACGGTGGTGGATTCGTTTTAAAGAAACTATTGATCTCTCATGCTTCACTTAAATTAATTTGAGAGTCTCTTAATAGCATGGTAATTTGCCTAATAATAATATGCTTGGTATTCAAGATTTGTGAAACTTTCTTTTGAGTGTGTTGAATACTAAGAAAAGATTGAAGCATGATAATTGTTTTGATATATGGAGGTGATAATATTAAAGTCATGCTAGTTGAGTAGTTGTGAATTTAAAGAATACTTGTGTTGAAGTTTGTGATTCCCATAGTATGCACGTATGGTGAACCGTTATGTGATGAAGTCGGAGCATGATTTATTTATTGATTGTCTTCCTTATGAGTGGTGGTCGGGGACAAGGCTGGTCTTTTCCTACCAATCTACCCCCCCCCCTAGGAGCATGCGCGTAGTACTTTGCTTTGATAGCTTCTAAATTTTTGCAATAAGTATATGAGTTCTTTATGACTAATGTTGAGTCCATGGATTATACGCACTCTCACCCTTCCACCCTTGCTAGCCTCTCTAATACCGCACAACTTTCGCCGGTATCATACACCTACCATATACCTTCCTCAAAACAGCCACCATACCTACCTATTATGGCATTTCCATAACCATTCTGAGATATATTGCCATGCAACTTTCCACCATCTAGTTCATCATGACACATTCATCATTGTCATATTGCATATCCCGGTACACCGCCAGATGCATTCACATAGAGTCATATTTTGTTCTAAGTATCGAGTTGTAATTGTTGAGTTGTAAGAAAAATAAAAGTGTGATGATCATCATTATTAGAGCATTGTCCCAGTGAGGAAAGAATGATGGAGACTATGATCCCCCCACAAGTCGGGATGAGACTCCGGACGAAAAAAAAGAGAGGCCAAAGAAGCGCAAATAAAAAAGAGAAAGGCCATAAAAAAAGAGAAAGGCCATAAAAAACAGTAAGTCCATATAAAAAAATATAAAAAATGATGAGAGAAAAAGAGAGAAGGGACAATGTTACTATCCTTTTACCACACTTGTGCTTCAAAGTAGCACCATGATCTTCATAGTAGAGAGTCTCTCATGTTATCACTTTCATATACTAGTGGGAATCTTTCATTATAGAACTTGGCTTGTATATTCCAATGATGGGCTTCCTCAAATTGCCCTAGGTCTTCATGAGAAAGCAAGTTGGATGCACACCCACTAGTTTCTTTTGTTGAGCTTTCATATACTTATAGCTCTAGTGCATCTGTTGCATGGCAATCCCTACTCACTCACATTGATATCTATTAATGGGCATCTCCATAGCCCGTTGATACACCTAGTTGATGTGAGACTATCTTCTCCCTTTTTGTCTTCTCCACAATCACCATTCTATTCCACCTATAGTGCTATATCCATGGCTCACGTTCATGTATTGCATGAAGATTGAAAAAGTTTTGAAAAAGTTAGAGTATGAAACAATTGCTTGGCTTGTCATCGGGGTTGTGCATGATTTAAATACTTTGTGTGGGGACGGTGTAGCATAGCCAGACTATATGATTTTGTAGGGATAACTTTCTTTAGCCATGTTATTTTGAGAAGACATAATTGCTTTGTTAGTATGCTTGAAGTATTATTATTTTCTATGTTAATATAAACCTTTGTCTTGAATCTTTCTAATCTGAATATTCATACCACAATTAAGAAGATTTACATTGAAATTATGCCAAGTAGCACTCCGCATCAAAAATTCTCTTCTTATCATTTACCTACTCGAGGACGAGCAGGAATTAAGCTTGGGGATGCCTGATATGTCTCCAACGTATCTATAATTTTTGATTGCTCCATGCTATATTATCTACTGTTTTGGACTATATTGGGCTTTATTTTCCACTTTTATATTATTTTTGGGACTAATCTATTAACCGGAGGCCCAGCCCAGAATTGTTGTTTTTTGCCTATTTCAGTGTTTCGAAGAAACGGAATATCAAACGGAGTCCAAACGGAATAAAATCTCCGGGAACGTGATTTTCTCACCGAACGTGATCCAGGAGACTTGGACCCTGCTCCAAGGAACAAAAGAGGCGGTCACGAGGGTGGGGCGCCCCCCCTAGGGCGCGCCCCCTGCCTCATGGGCCCCTCGTTGCTCCTCCGGCGTACTTCTTCCTCCTATATATACACACGTACCCCCAAACGATCAGAACAGGAGCCAAAAACCTAATTCCACCGCCGCAACTTTCTGTATCCACGAGATCCCATCTTGGGGCCTGTTCCGGAGCTCCGCCGGAAGAGGGCCGTCATCACGGAGGGCTTCTACATCATCATAGCCTCTCCGATGAAGTGTGAGTAGTTTACCTCAGACCTTCGGGTCCATAGTTAGTAGCTAGATGGCTTCTTCTCTCTCTTTGAATCTCAATACAAAGTTCTCCCCCTTTCTCGTGGAGATCTATTCGATGTAATCTTCTTTTTGCGGTGTGTTTGTTGAGACCGATGAATTGTGGGTTTATGATCAAGTCTATCTATGAATAATATTTGAATCTTCTCTGAATTCTTTTATGTATGATTGGTTATCTTTGCAAGTCTCTTCGAATTATCCGTTTGGTTTGGCCAACTAGATTGGTAGTTCTTGCCATGGGAAAAGTGCTTAGCTTTGGGTTCGATCTTGCGGTGTCCTTACCCAGTGAAAGAAGGGGCAGCAAGGCACGTATTATATCGTTGCCATCAAGGATAACAAGATGGGGTTTATTTCATATTGCATGAATTTATCTCTCTACATCATGTCATCTTGCTTAAGGCATTACTCTGTTTTTAACTTAATACTCTAGATGCATGCTGGATAGCGGTCGATGAGTGGAGTAATAGTAGTAGATGCAGAATCGTTTTGATCTACTTGTCATGGACATGATGCCTATATACATGATCATGCCTAGATATTCTCATAATTATGCACAATTCTATCAATTGCTCAACAGTAATTTGTTCACCCACCGTAGAATACTTATGCTCTTGAGAGAAGCCACTAGTGAAACCTATGGCCCCGGGTCTATTCTCATCATATCAATCTCCATCACTTTTATATTGTTTTGCTATTTACTTTGCCTTTACTTTTTACTTTGCATCTTTATATCAAAAATACCAAAAATATTCTATCTATCAGATCTCACTCTCGTAAGTGACCGTGAAGGGCTTGACAACCCCTAATCGCGTTGGTTGCGAGTAGCTATCATTTTGTGAAGGTACGAGGGACTTGAGCGTGGGCTCCTACTGGATTGATACCTTGGTTCTCAAAAACTGAGGGAAATACTTACGCTACTCTGCTTCATCATCCCTTCCTCTTCGGGGAAAACCAACGCAAGCTCAAGACGTAGCAGCCTCATCGAACCGCTTGTTAATACGGTCGATCTCATCATCATCCAGCTTCAGTTTCCGCTGGAGTTTGGAAACTTCAGCGTCCTTGGCCGAAGCCGCTAATAGTGAAGCCTGTTTATTAAAATAGATAAGTGTGCTATCTCCGGCAAATATTTGATCCTCTGTCCAGCCCCTTTTTTAAAAAAGCCGAACAGAGTCTCGGGGGCTACTATCTATACACAGGCATATTTTGCACATGCAAAAGCTGCTAAGAATATCACATCGCGTACCTCAAAGCCTGTTAACAGGCTGGTGAAAGCTTCGTTCAACCCGCTTTTGGCGGACTGAACTTTTTCAATCACCGTACCCATTAGGGCACGATGCTCCTCCATGACAGAAGCACGTTGAAGTGCTTCCCTCAATGTGTCCGGCGCTTCTGGATTGATGGAGGTCGCTGGTGCAGTCGGCACTCCCCCTCCCTTAAACGGGGTTGCTCGCTCGATTCCGGATTCGTGTGGGTCTCCGGAGTTGTATTCAGCTCGGGGCCGGACTGGTCTGGGCCCCCATCGTCACTTTCCATGGGGGTTGTTGTGACGCCCGGATAATTAGGCTACAGTAATTCCGTGTTAATGATGACACGTCACCATGATTACTGTTGTTAAGGTCATGATGATTCAATCCCATTCGAAATCAAAAGTCAAAAACAAGTCAAACGGTAAGGATTTTCAAATATTAAAACTAAAATGTTCGGAGTGAATCAAATAAATCATAAATAATAATGGTGGTGAAACCAAACTTTGATAAAATATTTAAAGGCTCAAGAATAATTAAAATAGTAGCAAAAACAATTCTTTAAATGCCATCCATACTTAATAAAATGTTAAACTATTTTTCTGGTGGGCTAAACTTTAGATGGCAGTAGTATGTTTAGTTATAATATTATATTTGGGCTACTTCTACAATTTTAAGACAAATGAAATAAAAACGAAAAGAAAAAGGATAAGTACAAGAAAGAACAAAAAAAAAAGAAACCCCAGTCCAGCTAGGCCTTGGCCCAACTGGCCGGCCCACCCCGGTCCACCTAACCCTCTACTAACCCCCACTACCCCGTAACCCTGGTCCCCCACGCCCCCCACTTCGTCCACACCCCACTCCCCCTCGATCTCCCTATCCCTACCCCGTTCTGGATCGGGAGAGAGCGCCCCCGATGCCGCCCGTCGCCCACCCCGTCATGCCTCCGTCCTGCTCCTCGGCGTCACCTCACCGGCGCCGCCTCACCGCCTCTACCTCGCCGATGCCGCTTCGTCGCCAGACCTCTTCAACTTCCCCGCCTCTACTTCGCCCAGCGCCGCCGGACGTCCTTCCCGACCTCCTCCCCGCGGGTCTCCACCACGCCTCACCACCCCCGCTCCCCGTCAATGGTTGTGAGCCGCCACCCCCATGTCCCTCCTCTTTTCCCCGCGTTCACCGCGCCGCTCACCGTACCCCTGCGCCGCACACGCGCATCGCCGCGGGCCGTGCCCACGCGCCGTCCTGCCGGCCCCCGCTAACACCCCACCTCGTCTGCGTCCACCTCCACCCGCGACCGACCTCGGCCTCCATCGCGTTCCGCTCCGGCGACTGCCCACGCATCCCCGTGGCCTTCACCCACGCCCCTGATGCAGCCGCCGGTGCCTGCTGGTCGCACGCTCCGGCTCCGCCTCCGCCCCTGCTGTCGCGCCGCTCCGCCTCACCGCCACTTCTGTCGTTTGCTATGCCAGTGGCTCGCCTCGCCGCCCGCTCTCCTGCTTGTCGTGGTCGCGCTCCGGCGAACCACCCTGCCGCACCCCAGTGGTTTCGCCCCGCCAATCGGGCTCGGCTCCCGTACGAGGTCCGCCCGCTCTAGCAGCGCCCCGCCGGCCTTGCCCGTTGCACCGTTAGGGCCTAGCTCGTACCCGCACGCCCGTTAGGCCCCAGGGGCCACAGACAGCTGGGCCCCCTTGTGCCACTGACATGGGCCCCCCACGCCAAGAATGTTTAATAAAAATAAAATAAATAAATAATATTAATTCATAATAATTTAATTAATAATAATTTAATTAATTAGTTAACTTAATTAAATATGTTAGCTTAATCTAATCACTTAACTAAACTAGCTAATTCTATTTAGTTAAACTAAGTAAATGACAGGCGAGACCCTCATGTCAGTTTGACCAGTCAACACCTCTGTTGACTGCTGACGTCATGATGACGTCATCATGATGTCAGCAAACACTATTCTGGATAATGTTGATTTAAAATAATTAAATAAATGCTAAAAATGATTTAAACCTTTTAAAATTAATATAAAATAAATTGTAGCTCAGATGGAAAAACTTTGTACATGAAAGTTGCTCAAAACGATGAGACAAATCCGAATACACAGTCCGTTCGCCCGCCACACATCCCTGGGATAGCGAACACGCAACTTTCCCCCTCCGATTCATCCGTCCAAAAATGTGAAACACCGGGGATACTTTCCCGATCGTGTCCCCCTTCGCCGGTATCACCTTCTACTGCGTTTAGGGCACACCTAGCACCGTTACTTGTCATGTCATGCATCGATATGCATCTGTTTGCATTGTATTCACTGTTTCTTCCCCCTCTTCTCTCCGGTAGACTACAAGATTGTCGTCGTTGCTAGTGCCGCGATCAGCTACGTTGTTGACGACCCCTCCTTCTTGCCAGAGCAACCAGGCAAGCCCCCCCTTGGATCAACCTGATATCGCCTATTCTTCTCTCTACTACTTGCATTAGAGTAGTGTAGCATGTTACTGCTTTCCGTTAATCCTATTCTGATGCATAGCCTGTCCTTGCTACTACTGTTGTTACCTTTACCTGCAATCCTAAATGCTTAGTATAGGATGCTAGTATTCCATCAGTGGCCCTACATTCTTGTCTGTCTGCCATGCTATACTATCGGGCCATGATCACTTGGGAGGTGATCACGGGTATATACTTATATACATAATATGTGATACATGTGGTGACTAAAGTCGGGTCGGCTCGTAGAGTACCCGCAAGTGATTCCGATGTGGGGGGATGAAGGCACAGGTGGTTCCATCCAGGTAGTGGTGGGCCTGGGTTCCCGATGGCCCCCGATTGTTACTTGTGGCGGAGCGGCAAGGCAGGTTGAGACCACCTAGGAGAGAGGTGGGCCTGGCCCTGGTCAACGTCCGCGGTCATTTCAAAATAACACGCTTAACGAGATCTTGGTATTTGATCTGAGTCTGGCCATTGGCCTATACGCACTAACCAACTACACGGGGACAGTTATGGGCACTCGACATCATATCGTGGTATCAGCCGAAGCCTTCGTGATGTTAGCGACTGAGCGGCGCATGCCGGATTGGACTGGAATGCCTGCTCTTGTATTAGTGAGGCTAGGTCTGTTTCTAGCCTCCCTCGCAACGTGCAGGTGTGAAATAGGTGATGGGCCCAGACCCCTGCGCCATAGGATTTAGACCGGCGTGCTGACCTCTCTGGTGTGCCTAGGTAGGGCTGCGACGTGTTGATCTTCCGAGGCTGGGCATGACCTAGGAAAGTGTGTCCGGCCAAAGGGGATTGAGCGTGTTGGGAAATGTGGTGCACCCCTGCAGGGAAGTTGATCTATTCGAATAGCCGTGTCCCTCGGTAAAAGGACAACCCGGAGTTGTACCTTGACCTTATGACAACTAGAATCAGATACTTAATGAAACACACCCTGCTAAGTGCCAGATACAACCCGATGATCGCTCTCTCACAGGGAGACGAGGGGAGGATCACCGGGTAGGATTATGCTATGCGACGATACTTGGTTAACTTACCATCTACTCTCTTCTACTGCTTCAAGATGGAGGCTGCCAGAAGCGTAGTCTTCGATAGGACTAGCTATCCCCCTCTTATTCTGGCATTCTGTAGTTCAATCCATAGATACTACCCATTTCATTGATACCAATGCATATGTAGTGTAGATCCTTGCTTGCGAGTACTTTGGATGAGTACTCACGGTTCCTTTCCTACTTCTTTTTCCCCTTTTCCCGGTTAGTGCAATCATATGATGGAGTCCAGGAGCCAGAGGATCCCGAGGATGATTCTACATGGAGTTCGGATTCGAGGAGTAGTTAGGAGGTCCCAGGCAGGAGGCCTTGCCTTTTCCATCGTTGCTACTTTTGTGCCAGCCTTCTTAAGCCAATCTTGTTTAACTTATGTCTATACTCAGATATTGTTGCTTCCGCTGACTCTTGTGTATTCGAGCTCATGTATTCGAGCCCTCGAGGCCCCTGGCTTGTAATATAAAGCTTGTTTTATTTTAATTTGTGTCTAGGGTTGTGTTGTGATATGTCCCCGTGAGTCCTTGATCTTAATCGTACACATTTGCGTGCATGATTAGTGTACAGTCAAATCAGGGGCGTCACAAGTTGGTATCGGAGCCGACTGCCTGTAGGAATCCCCATTCCAAACTCCTTGGCCGAAGTTGAGTCTAGTCGATGAAAACTGTTTTGCTAACATGGCTGTGCGGCCCATGGGCCCACGTCGCCATTGGGTGGTATTAGGATCTTTTATTCCTCGACCTATACTCTGGGACTCTCATCTCTCTTCTATTTGGGTTAAATGATTTTGCTAACTCTAACTCTAGGTTCTCGTAATTACTGTTGGGGAACGTTGCAGAAAATTAAAATTTTTCCTACGGTTTCACCAAGATCCATCTATGAGTTCATCTAAGCAACGAGTCAAGGGAGAGAGTTTGCATCTACATACCACTTGTAGATCACGAGCGGAAGCTTGCCAAGGGGATGGTGATGATGGAGTCGTACTCGAACGTGATTCGGATCACCGATGTCCAAGTGCTGAACGGACAACACCTCCGCGTTCAACACACGTACGGGACGGGAGACGTCTCCTCCGTCTTGATCCAGCAAGGAGGAAGGAGAGGTTGAGGAAGGCAGCTCCAACGGCAGCACGACGGCGTGGTGTAGTTGGTGCAGCAGTACTCCGACAGAGCTTCGCCAAGCACGTACGGAGGAGGAGAGGTGTTGGGGAGGGGAGGGGCTGCGCCTTGAGTTGTGGTCTATTGCAGCCCTCCCCTCACCCCTCTATATATAGGGGAAAGGGAAAGGGGGGGCGGCCCTCTAGGGAAAACCCTAGGGGGGCGGCGACCAAGGGGTGGGGGGCTTGCCCCCCAAGCAAGGGGGTGCGCCCCCTTTAGGGTTTCCCCCCCAACCCTAGGCGCATGGGCCCAAGGGGGGGGCGTGCCAAGCCCACTAGGGGCTGGATTCTATCCCTACGCAGCCCAAGTGGCCCCCCAGGAGGGGTGGTACCTCCCGGTGGACCCCCAGAACCTTTCCGGTGGTCCCGGTACAATACCGGTATGACCCCGAAACTTTCCGGTGCCCGTTTAACAACTTCCCATATATAAAACTTTACCTCCGGACCATTCCGGAACTCCTCGTGACGTCCGGGATCTCATCCAGGACTCCGAACAACATTCAGTAATCACATACTTGTCTTCCTGATAACCCTAGCGTCACCGAACCTTAAGTGTGTAGACCCTACGGGTTCGGGAGACATGCAGACATGACCGAGACTCTCCGGTCAATAACCAACAGCGGGATCTGGATACCCATGTTGGCTCCCACATGCTCCTCGATGAAGTCATCGGATGAACCACGATGTCGAGGATTCAATCAAACCCCGTATACAATTCCCTTTGTCAATCGGTACGTTACTTGCCCGAGACTCGATCGTCGGTATCCCAATACCTTGTTCAGTCTCGTTATCGGCAAGTCACTTTACTCGTACCGTAATGCATGATCCCGTGGCCAACACCTTGGTCACCTTGAGCTCATTATGATGATGCATTACCGAGTGGACCCAGAGATACCTCTCCCTCATATGGAGTGACAAATCCCAGTCTCGATCCGTGTCAACCCAATAGACACTTTCAGAGATACCTGTAGTGCACCTTTATAGTCACCCAGTTACGTTGTGACGTTTGATACACCCAAAGCATTCCTACGGTATCCAGGAGTTACACGATCTCATGGTCGAAGGAAGAGATACTTGACATTGGAAAAGCTCTAGCAAACGAACTAACCGACCTTTGTGCTATGCTTAGGATTGGGTCTTGTCCATCACATCATTCTCCTAATGATGTGATCCCGTTATCAATGACATCCAATGTCCATAGCCAGGAAACCATGACTATCTGTTGATCACAATGAGCTAGTCAACTAGAGGCTTACTAGGGACATATTGTGGTCTATGTATTCACACGTGTATTACGATTTCTGGATAATACAGTTATAGCATGAATAAAAGACTATTATCATGAACAAAGAAATATAATAATAACACTTTTATTATTGCCTCTAGGGCATATTTCCAACAGTCTCCCACTTGCACTAGAGTCACTAATCTAGTTACACTGTGATGAATCGAACACCCATAGAGTTCTGGTGTTGATCATGTTTTGCTCGCGAGAGAGGTTTAGTCAACGGATCTGCGACATTCAGATCCGTATGTACTTTGCAAATTTCTATGTCTCCATCTTGAACATTTTCACGGATGGAGTTGAAACGACGCTTGATGTGCCTGGTCTTCTTGTGAAACCTGGGCTCCTTGGCAAGGGCAATAGCTCCAGTGTTGTCACAGAAGAGTTTGATTGGCCCCGACGCATTGGGTATGACTCCTAGGTCGGTGATGAACTCCTTCACCCAAATAGCTTCATGCGCTGCCTCCGAGGCTGCCATGTACTCCGCTTCACATGTAGATCCCGCCACGATGCTCTGCTTGCAGCTGCACCAGCTTACTGCTCCACCATTCAACATATACACGTATCCGGTTTGTGACTTAGAGTCATCCAGATCTGTGTCGAAGCTAGCGTCGATGTAACCCTTTACGACGAGCTCTTCGTCACCTCCATAAACGAGAAACATGTCCTTTGTCCTTTTTAGGTACTTCAGGATATTCTTGACCGCTGTCTAGTGTTCCTTGCCGGGATTACTCTGGTATCTTGCTACCAAACTTACGGTAAGGTTTACATCAGGTCTGGTACACAGCATGGCATACATAATAGATCCTATGGCTGAACCATAGGGGATGACACTCATCTCTTCTTTATCTTTTGCCGTGGTCGGTGACTGAGCTGAGCTCAATCTCACACCTTGTAACATAGGCAAGAACCCTTTCTTGGACTCATCCATTTTGAACTTTTTCAAAATCTTATCAAGGTATGTGCTTTGTGAAAGACCTATGAGGCGTCTCGATCTATCTCTATAGATCTTGATGCCTAATATATAAGCAGCTTCTCCAAGGTCCTTCATTGAAAAACATTTGTTCAAGTAGGCCTTAATGCTATCCAGAAATTCTATATTATTTCCCATCAAGAGTATGTCATCCACATATAATATGAGAAATGCTACAGAGCTCCCACTCACTTTCTTGTAAACGCAGGCTTCTCCATAAGTATGCATAAACCCAAACGCTTTGATCATCTTATCAAAGCGAATATTCCAACTCCGAGATGCTTGCACCAGCCCATAAATGGATCGCTGGAGCTTGCATACTTTGTTAGCGTTCTTAGGATCGACAAAACCTTCCGACTGCATCATATACAGCTCTTCCTTAAGATGCCCGTTAAGGAATGCCGTTTTGACGTCCATCTGCCATATCTCATAATCATAGTATGCGGAAATTGCTAACATGATTCGGACGGACTTAAGCTTTGCTACGGGAGAGAATGTCTCGTCATAGTCAATCCCTTGAACTTGTCGATAACCCTTAGCGACAAGTCGAGCTTTATAGATGGTGACATTACCATCCGCGTCCGTCTTCTTCTTAAAGATCCATTTGTTTTCTATCGCTCGCCGATCATCGGGCAAGTCAGTCAAAGTCCATACTTTGTTTTCATACATGGATTCTATCTCGGATTTCATGGCTTCTAGCCATTTGTTGGAATCTGGGCCTGCCATCGCTTCTTCATAGTTCGAAGGTTCACCGTTGTCTAACAACATGATTTCCAGGACAGGGTTGCCGTACCACTCTGGTGCGGAACGTGTCCTTGTGGACCTACGAAGTTCAGTAGCAACTTGATCCGAAGTACCTTGATCATCATCATTGGTTTCCTCTTCAGTTGGTGTGGGCATCACAGGAACATTTTCCTGAGCTGCACCACTTTCCCGTTCGAGAGGTAGTACTTCATCGAGTTCTACTTTCCTCCCACTTACTTCTTTCGAGAGAAACTCTTTTTCCAGAAAGCATCCGTTTTTGGCAACAAAGATCTTGCCTTCGGATCTTAAGTAGAAGGTATACCCTACAGTTTCCTTAGGGTATCCTATGAAGACGCATTTTTCCGACTTGGGTTCGAGCTTTTCAGGTTGAAGTTTCTTGACATAAGCATCGCATCCCCAAACTTTTAGAAACGACAGCTTAGGTTTCTTCCCAAACCATAATTCATACGGTGTCGTCTCAACGGATTTTGACGGTGCCCTATTTAAAGTGAATGTAGCTGTCTCTAGAGCGTATCCCCAAAATGATAGCGGTAAATCGGTAAGAGACATCATAGACCGCACCATATCCAATAGAGTGCGATTACGACGTTCGGACACACCGTTTCGCTGAGGTGTTCCAGGCGGCGTGAGTTGTGAAACGATTCCACATTTCCTTAAGTGTGTGCCAAATTCGTGACTTAAATATTCTCCTCCACGATCTGATCGTAGGAACTTTATCTTTCGGTCACGTTGATTCTCCACCTCATTCTGAAATTCCTTGAACTTTTCAAAGGTCTCAGATTTGTGTTTCATTAAGTAGACATACCCATATCTACTTAAGTCATCAGTGAGAGTGAGAACATAACGATATCCTCCGAGAGCCTCAACGCTCATTGGACCGCACACATCGGTATGTATGATTTCCAACAAGTTGGTTGCTCGCTCCATTGTTCCGGAGAACGGAGTCTTGGTCATTTTTCCCATGAGGCATGGTTCGCATGTGTCAAATGATTCATAATCAAGAGACTCCAAAAGTCCATCAGCATGGAGCTTCTTCATGCGCTTCACACCAATGTGACCAAGGCGGCAGTGCCACAAGTATGTGGGACTATCGTTATCAACTTTACATCTTTTGGCATCTACACTATGAACATGTGTAATATTACGCTCGAGATTCATTAAGAATAAACCATTGACCATCGGAGCATGACCATAAAACATATCTCTCATATAAATCGAACAACTATTATTCTCAGACTTAAATGAGTAGCCATCTCGTATTAAACGAGATCCAGATACAATGTTCATGCTCAAACTTGGCACTAAATAACAATTATTAAGGTTCAAAACTAATCCCGTAGGTAAATGTAGAGGCAGCGTGCCGACGGCGATCACATCGACTCTGGAACCATTCCCGACGCGCATCGTCACCTCGTCCTTCGCCAGTCTCCGTTTATTCCGCAGCTCCTGCTGTGAGTTACAAATATGAGCAACAGCACCGGTATCAAATACCCAGGAGTTACTACGAGTACTGGTAAGGTACACATCAATTACATGTATATCAAATATACCTTTGGTGTTGCCGGCCTTCTTATCCGCTAAGTATTTGGGGCAGTTCCGCTTCCAGTGACCCTTCCCCTTGCAATAAAAGCACTCAGTCTCAGGCTTGGGTCCATTCTTTGACTTCTTCCCGGCAACTGGCTTACCGGGCGCGGCAACCTCTTTGCCATCCTTCTTGAAGTTCTTTTTACCCTTGCCCTTCTTGAACTTAGTGGTCTTATTGACCATCAACACTTGATGTTCTTTCTTGATTTCAACCTCTGCTGACTTCAGCATAGAAAATACTTCAGGAATGGTCTTTACCATCCCCTGCATATTGTAGTTCATCACAAAGCTCTTGTAGCTTGGTGGGAGCGACTGAAGGATTCTGTCAATGACTGCCTCATCAGGGAGGTTAATATTCAGCTGGGTCATATGGTTGTGCAACCCAGACATCTTGAGTATGTGCTCACTGACAGAACTATTTTCCTCCATCTTACAACTATAGAACTTGTCGGAGATGTCATATCTCTCGACCCGGGCGTGAGCTTGAAAAACTAGTTTCAGCTCTTCGAACATCTCATATGCTCCGTGATGCTCAAAACGCTTTTGGAGCCCCGGTTCTAAGCTATAAAGCATGCCGCACTGAACGAGGGAGTAATCATCAGCACGAGACTGCCAAGCATTCATAATGTCTTGGTTCTCTGGGACGGGAGCGTCACCTAGCGGTCCTTCTAGGACATATTGTTTCCTGGCAGCTATGAGGATGATCCTCAGGTTCCGGACCCAGTCTGTATAGTTGATGCCATCATCTTTCAGCTTGGTTTTCTCTAGGAACGCGTTGAAGTTCATGTTGACATGAGCGTTGGCCATTTGATCTACAAGACATATTTGCAAAGGTTTTAGACTAAGTTCATGATAATTAAGTTCTAATCAAATTATGAACTCCCACTTAGATTAGACATCCCTCTAGTCATCTAAGTGTTACACGATCCGAGTCGACTAGCCCGTGTCCGATCATCACGTGAGACGGACTAGTCATCGTCGGTGAACATCTTCATGTTGATCGTATCTTCCATACGACTCGTGTTTGACCTTTCGGTCTCCGTGTTCCGAGGCCATCTCTGCACATGCTAGGCTCGTCAAGTTAACCCTAAGTGTTTTCGATGTGTAAAACTGTCTTACACCCGTTGTATGTGAACGTAAGAATCCATCACACCCGATCATCACGTGGTGCTTAGAAGCGACGAACTGTAGCAACGGTGCATAGTTAGGGGAGAACACATCTTGAAATTTTGTAAGGGATCATCTTATTTACTACCGTCGTCCTAAGTAAACAAGATGCATAAACATAATAAACATCACATGCAATTATATAAAGTAGTGACATGATATGGCCAATATCATATAGCTCCTTTGATCTCCATCTTCGGGGCTCCATGATCATCTTGTCACCGGCATGACACCATGATCTCCATCATCATGATCTCCATCATCGTGTCTTCATGAAGTTGTCACGCCAACGACTACTTCTACTTCTATGACTAACGCGTTTAGCAATAAAGTAAAGTAAGTTACATGGCGTTCTTCAATGACACGCAGGTCATACAAAAATAAAGACAACTCCTATGGCTCCTGCCGGTTGTCATACTCATCGACATGCAAGTCGTGAATCCTATTACAAGAACATGATCTCATACATCACAATTCATCATTCATCACAACTTCTGGCCATATCACATCACATGATCAATCGCTGCAAAAACAAGTTAGACGTCCTCTAATTGTTGTTGCATCTTTTATGTGGCTGCAATTGGGTTCTAGCAAGAACGTTTTCTTACCTACGAATAACCACAACGTGATTTTGTCAACTTCTATTTACCCTTCATAAGGGCCCTTTTCATCGAATCCGCTCCAACTAAAGTGGGAGAGACAGACACCCGCCAGCCACCTTATGCAACTAGTGCATGTTAATTGGTGGAACCGGTCTCACGTAAGCGTACGTGTAAGGTTGGTCCGGGCCGCTTCATCCCACAATACCGCTGAAGCAAGAAAAAGACTAGTAGAGGCAAGTAAGTTGACAAGATCCACGCCCACAACAAAATTGTGTTCTACTCGTGCAAAGAGAACTATGCATAGACCTAGCTCTGATACCACTGTTGGGGAACGTTGCAGAAAATTAAAATTTTTCCTACGGTTTCACCAAGATCCATCTATGAGTTCATCTAAGCAACGAGTCAAGGGAGAGAGTTTGCATCTACATACCACTTGTAGATCACGAGCGGAAGCTTGCCAAGGGGATGGTGATGATGGAGTCGTGCTCGAACGTGATTCGGATCACCGATGTCCAAGTGTTGAACGGACAGCACCTCCGCGTTCAACACACGTACGGGACGGGAGACGTCTCCTCCGTCTTGATCCAACAAGGAGGAAGGAGAGGTTGAGGAAGGCAGCTCCAACGGCAGCACGATGGCGTGGTGTAGTTGGTGCAGCAGTACTCTGACAGAGCTTCGCCAAGCACGTACGGAGGAGGAGAGGTGTTGGGGAGGGGAGGGGCTGCGCCTTGAGTTGTGGTCTATTGCAGCCCTCCCCTCACCCCTCTATATATAGGGGAAAGGGCAAGGGGGGCCGGCCCTCTAGGGAAAACCCTAGGGGGGGCGGCGGCCAAGGGGTGGGGGGCTTGCCCCCCAAGCAAGGGGGTGCGCCCCCTTTAGGGTTTCCCCCCCAACCCTAGGCGCATGGGCCCAAGGGGGGGGCGCGCCAAGCCCACTAGGGGCTGGCTGCTATCCCTATGCAGCCCAAGTGGCCCCCCAGGAGGGGTGGTCCCTCCCGGTGGACCCCCGGAACCTTTCCGGTGGTCCCGGTACAATACCGGTATGACCCCGAAACTTTCCGGTGCCCGTTTAACAACTTCCCATATATAAAACTTTACCTCCGGACCATTCCGGAACTCCTCGTGACGTCCGGGATCTCATCCGGGACTCCGAACAACATTCGGTAATCACATACTTGTCTTCCTGATAACCCTAGCGTCACCGAACCTTAAGTGTGTAGACCCTACGGGTTCGGGAGACATGCAGACATGACCGAGACTCTCCGGTCAATAACCAACAGCGGGATCTGGATGCCCATGTTGGCTCCCACATGCTCCTCGATGAAGTCATCGGATGAACCACGATGTCGAGGATTCGATCAAACCCCGTATACAATTCCCTTTGTCAATCGGTACGTTAATTGCCTGAGACTCGATCGTCGGTATCCCAATACCTTGTTCAGTCTCGTTACCGGCAAGTCACTTTACTCGTACTGTAATGTATGATCCCGTGGCCAACACCTTGGTCACCTTGAGATCATTATGATGATGCATTACCGAGTGGGCCCAGAGATACCTCTCCGTCATACGGAGTGACAAATCCTAGTCTCGGTCCGTGTCAACCCAATAGACACTTTCGGAGATACCTGTAGTGCACCTTTATAGTCACCTAGTTACGTTGTGACGTTTGATACACCCAAAGCATTCCTACGGTATCCAGGAGTTACACGATCTCATGGTCGAAGGAAGAGATACTTGACATTGGAAAAGCTCTAGCAAACGAACTAACCGACCTTTGTGCTATGCTTAGGATTGGGTCTTGTCCATCACATCATTCTCCTAATGATGTGATCCCGTTATCAACGACATCCAATGTCCATAGCCAGGAAACCATGACTATCTGTTGATCACAACGAGCTAGTCAACTAGAGGCTTACTAGGGACATATTGTGGTCTATGTATTCACACGTGTATTATGATTTCCGGATAATACAGTTATAGCATGAATAAAAGACTATTATCATGAACAAATAAATATAATAATAACACTTTTATTATTGCCTCTAGGGCATATTTCCAACAATTACTTCCTCCCAGAGATTCCCTCACTCAGGATTCCGAAGATACTATTCGATGTTCTCTCGGGACTTTGTGCCTGTTGCTTTTGCAATTCCCTACTACCGATATATCCCCATGGAGAATTACATGCACGTGTCGTCTTACTTTCATTCCCAGTTGCTCTTGTTATTACAAGATGCATCGAATTATTCTCTGACTTTTTAAGAATCATTGAGCTTGCAGTTCTTTGCCACATGAATACCCCCTACGGATAATTCCTCACACTTACCAAGTATCTGTTCTTCCCCGTTGTTCTTATGGTTCACAAGATACATTGAAATACTATCCGATCTTCCGGTAATCCTCTACCCGCTATTGCTCTACAAATACTTGTCTGCTTGTATTATGGTTGCATCCCATACGACTAGCAATGTTCATTAGTATCGCTTGTCATTATCATTTCAAGTCCCTTGATTCAATATGTTGTGAATGCACACAATCCTCAATCAGATCCTAGAATTCATCCTTCTAGCTCAGACGCATTTTAAAGATGAGTTGGATCTCGACCAATCAAATTGCCATTGATTGTATCCCTAAGGCTATTCAACTTATCCATCCTTAATCAGAGTGTTTGCTTCTGATCCCTTGATTTGGAAATCATAATTCATTTGCATTTGAGCTTTGAGTTAGTCAGTTGTTTCTATAATCTGATCTCCTTCATTCTTCTTCCTCTGGTTGAGTACCGATGCTCACATCAGATCCCTTGTGGACCACCAGATCCTTTGTTGGATTTTATCTGACAGCGTCCTACATATTCAATAAGCCTGTGAGCCTTTCCTCGGATACATAATGCCTTTGGTAAATTGTATCCTCTGCTTTCTCAATCATGCTCTACTATCGAGCTTGTATTATTTATTCTTGAAATTTGTGGTATATGCTCCTAATATGCCCCGATGGGTTGAACCTATGCCTTCCCCAAACCGTATGAACCCGAAAGTTTTCGTGAGTAATACTCTTCTGTTGTTTCGCCAGATAGAATATCTACACTACAATTTCATCAAAAGTGAGAAGTAAAATGAAAGGTTATGCATTGAAGAAGTGGGAGTCGGCCTTGAACTTTGTGTTCATGCCCATAAATACGATGTGTATCCTATCATGGAAGCTTCTGGTAATAATAACTATTTCCTTGATATAATACCATTTGGTATCTGTGAATTGACCCTTTGCAATCGTGGTTCCGACCATATTTTCTCCTTGATTCCATTTCTGGGACAAGTTAAAGCACTTGTATTTTGCAGATCAATATACCTCTGCAACCTCTATTATGATCTACATTCGAGTATTACCCCGTGGTATCTCGATAATATCACAGAACCATATTACTTCTTATGAGTTCTTCTTCGAGTATTATTTCTCACCGATTCCAATTTTCCCCGGGTTCTAAGTTGTTAGACACTCAAGGACGCCGATAGTGAATCGAGTCTGTACACTGATTCAATAACTCTAAGTAATTTTTGTTGCTTACGAGTTTAATAATCCTTCAAGTCATTCCTAGCCTGATTGGCTATTAATTACCGTGCTAAATTTTAACTGTGCTACCTGGTCCTTTTCTCGGAGCACAATTTTCGACGATGACCTAATCTTACGTCGATCTTCCTCATCATGTCATTTCTCCTTGAACAACAAACTTGATTTCAAGTTTGTGTCATACCCATGGTTCCAATAACCCTTCGCTTCATCATTCCTTTGACCTGATGTTGTCACTGATTGATTACATCTTCATGAAATCTCTTGACAAAGGTGTCGTGATCATCATCAACATTCTGGGTTCTTCCGAGATATCTACCGAATTCTTGATGAGAAATACCATCCTTGCCCCTCAATGATTTGTGTTATCATCGGCAACTTTAATACCCTCCCTCCAACACAAACTTGTTCATGTTTTGTGTTATACCTTGAGTTCCTTGCTAACCAGCATCTGTTCTTCTTTACCTTGCAGTATTACCATATTTTATGTCAAGAATGTTGTGAGACTTTCATCACCTAATAAGAACTCTTGATACAAGTGATACTTCTCGCCATCTCCATTCATTTCTTGGTCCTCGTGTTGTTCCTAATCGGGATACCGACAAATGAACTATGATGTGTGAATTCGAAACTTCTAGCAACCCTATTGCTTTGAAATGAATGTATGATAGTTTCATACTAAGTCTTTTGGTTATTGGATCACCATCCTAACATTGATCATGACATCTAAAGCCCATATTTCGTGCGTGCCTTTGAACCAATGCTTAATTGTGTATGTTTTTCCTGATCATACATCATTATATCATTTTGATTTGACAATTGTTATCTCCTTGTTCACATAATTGTGGAAGTCTAGCTTTTTGGAAATCTCGATGAATTGTGGCTGAGTCCATCAGCCATCCCCTCATCCTCTCCTTGGTTTAACGATGAACTCTTGATTCGGAACTTGCTTCCATAGTTCGTTTCCCAGGAATCTTACAATGTCATCTCGTTAATTTGTGTTGCACCTTTTCTTATCAGGCATCCTGAGTATGGGGTATCCTGACACTAATCGGACCTGAATATCGGTCAGATATGATGGTTGTGACATATTTCCAAGAGTTATAACATTGGTGAAAGGACATGCGGTGCTCCCATGTGTGGTTTTGGTAATTGATGACATTCTCTATGGATAAATGGTTGCATTGAGTTATATTTGAAGGATTTTTCCATAGGCATTTCTTGAAGTCCATGTGTTGGTTTCAAGGAGTTTATGGGTTGACCAAGGTGCTATTAAGGAATTATCCAAAGATTGGTCATGTGAGTGTTGAGCTTATTGCAAGCATGTCTTGAAGAAGAAGATTGTGTGATCATTCATGTTTACCTTCAAGACATCATCCAAAGGAAGAGAGTTGGAAAGACTAAAGGTTGATCAAGACTAAGTCAAGAGTGAATCAAGTTGATCAACTCACAAAGAGTAGAAGATGTACCGAGAGGGATCAAGTGATCCCATGGTATGGTAAGCATTGTCCATTGCACTTTGTGTACTAACCCATGGTCTATGTGAGAGTCTATGTGGGGTTAAGTACGTGTCCATGGGCTTGCTTCAAGAGGATGCTATCATACAACCCATGGGAAGGATGACATCAAGTGGTGATCATCATCAAGATTGTTGTGTGCAAGTTCAAGTGGAGAATCACGAAGAGATCAAGTGCTTGAAGCTTGCCATCCATTGTGGTGTCAATGGACTTGTGAAGATGTGCCTAAGAGTGGCTCACCCATAGTGGAGTATGGGGGAGCAATCATCTAGTCTCCATCGACCCAACGCAATCAAGAAAGGTGGTCCATCTTGAGGAGGACAAGATCGTCATCATCTAGCTCAAGTGGATCATGTGCAAGGCAAAGGTTTACCCTTGATAGGTTTTCATTTTATCGGTCTCATGGTGGTAGTTGGGAGACCGGGTTATAGGATCGATAGTCGTACTATCAAGGGGGGCTCTCAAGTGAGTAGCTTGATCGTATCGTTCATCGAGAGCTCAAACCATTGCATCCTTGCATCATGTTTCTTGGTTCTTGTTTGGTTCTCTTTGTGAGTCTTAGAGCTTATGGTCATCTTGATGACAAGCTTGAGTTCATCAAAAACGGAGTTTGCATGCGTCTTCTATCATGTTTTCGGTGTTGGAGGTTTTACCGGTCTTATCCGGGGAAGGGTTCTCACCATTTTCTTTTGGGCCTTTTCTCATTTGCTTCTTATTGGTATTTCTATCAAGATTGTGTTAGACCTTGTCACTAGCTTTCCAACAAACTTGGTTTCGTCAAATACGGAGTCCGTTTGCAAAAGTTGTGGCAGTTTTGGTGTTCTGAAAAGGCTGCAGCGGTACTACCGCGAATTGGAGCGGATGTAATTTCTTACTACCGCTCCAGAGCGGTATTACCACGGCTCCTACAGCGGTAGTACCACTCCGGACCAAAAACTCGTCCCAAGTCTTGCGGTGGTAGGCCCGGATGTATTTTTTTAGTACCGCTCGCAAGCAGTAGTACCGCTACCCTTTGCGGTAGTACCGCGATCCCTAGCGGTAGTACCGTGAGGATGAGCGGTAGTACCGCTCCAGTGGTTCTACTGGCCTTTTGCCTCCTTGCTGTTGTGTTTCAAAGGACTACTACCGCCCTAGCGGTAGTACCGCTCATTGGAGCGGTAGTACCGCTCGGTGCGGGCTGTGAGCATAACGGTTGGATTTTTCCCCACCTATAAAAGGGGGTCTTCTTCCCCAATGAACCTTATCCTTTGAGCTCGTGTTCTTCCCCAATTGTTGACCTTCTTTGAGCTGCTAACTCTCAATCCCTCCATGGATTCTTGCTAGTTTTTGAGGGAAAAGATAGAGGAGATCTAGATCCACATTTCCACCAATCACTTTCTCCTCTTTGTGAGGGGAACCCCTTGGATATAGATCTTGGAGTTCTTGGTGTTCTCCTTCTTATTCTTCCTCTCATTTTCCTCCCTAGCATTAGTTGCTTCGGTGGGATTTGAGAGAGAAGGACTTGGGCACTCTGTGTGCCCTTGCCATTGCATTTGGTGCATCGGTTTGAGTTCTCCACGTGATATGTGGAAGTTACAAATTGAGAAGCTTATTACTTTTGGGTGCTTGGTACCCTTGAGCTTGTTCCTCTTGGGTGCTTGCGCACCCTAGACGGTTGGTGGTGTTCGGAGCTCAATCATTGTGGTGTAAAGCTCCGCGCAAGCGTCGGGGTCTCCAATTAGGTTGCGGAGATCGCCCCGAGCAATTTGACGGGTACCGGTGACCGCCCCCAAGGGTTCCCAAAGTGTACGGGTTCGGTGACCGCCCCCAAGGGTTGCCATTTGTACGGGTTCGGTGACCGCCCTCAAGGGTCCCTTAGTGAAATCACGGCATCCTGCATTGTGCGAGGGCGTGAGGAGATTACGGTGGCCCTAGTGGCTTCTTGGGGAGCATTGTGCCTCCACACCGCTCCAAACGGAGATTAGCATCCGCAAGGGTGTGAACTTCGGGATACATCATCGTCTCCACGTGCCTCGGTTATCTCTTACCCGAGCCCTTTACTTATGCACTTTACTTTATGATAGCCATGTTGTTTCTTGTCATATATCTTGCTATCACTTAGTTGTTTATCTTGCTTAGCATAAGTTGTTGGTGCACATAGGTGAGCCTAGTTGTTGTAGGTTTTGTGCTTGTCAAATTAACCGCTAGGTTTATTCCGCATTTGTTCAAGCCTAAACCGTAATTATTTTAAAGCGCCTATTCACCCCGCCCCCTCTAGGCGACATCCACGATCTTTCAATTGGTCTTTATGTGACCCGGTAAGGTGATGTCGTGCCTAGCACACCTGGCCCGAGGCCCTATTGTTATAGATTCCTTTTCAGGAAGGTTATCCATTCTTCCATGAGGAAATTGTAAGACTTATTCTACAAGTTATTCCTAATGGATCCTTTGTGTTTTCAAAGTCTGATCTTCACCTGTTGACCATGACAATGCTATCTCAAAGCATGTCTGTGGTACTCCAATTTTCAACAAGAACACTCGCAGCCCAATGCTAATTGTTTCTTGCTCAATTATCCAAACACCGTTGTATGGGTAATGTCATGAAATTTCTCTCCCCTTACCTAAAGGGTTTTCTACATTTTATCCTGTCACGGATATCATGCTATGTTTGTCCTTGGGAAGGATATACCCCTGAAATATGTGATTAAACATTTTCTCTATCCACTGTTCTGTTTAATCTAATAACCATATTCTCCTTAACATTGGTTGGTTTAACGTTTATTGTGACCTATATGATCTAAGCAGTAATATTCTCCTGCTTATGTAAACACCTCGGTATACAATTCTATCAGCAAGACCCTGTTACTATTCTTGATGACATCTTGGTAGCCGGTGATGGACGAGAACTTTACCTATTGGTCTGCCTCGTTCAACGAGCAGGAAAATGGTTCTCTTCGTCCCTCGCCCTTGGTACCGACATTGTTGCCGACATAACTGATAGGCTACACACTGACATGCCTTGCTATAATGACCATGCAAGATGTCAACGCCCTTCCTACTTTTAACCACATGGTGGGCCCATAACCCATAGTTCCACGGGATCGAAACCTGACTCTCCTGTACACCCCCTGTTTCCATAGTTACTCCTCGCGCTTGACTTCGTATGTAATTCACAGGCCACCTGCCTAGTGATCTATTCTGGTATCAGACGCAATACTTATTCTAGTTGTTCTGAACCCCTTTCACACTTTGTTTCAGGTATCAAAAGATTGTCTACCCGCTTGAAACTTCTCACGTTTTCCTACTCGCTTGAAACTTCTCATGGTACCTTCTTACTTTGCTCTTGATAATTTCTTGAGTTTCAATTTGAGAGTTACTTTCCGCCACCTTCCCTGATGTTATCTACTAGATAAGCAAACATTGTAGCGGTCCGTTGTTCCGTAATACCCCCTTATCCCTTCGTAAGTACAATGGAGTTCCCGAAGGAAGACAACTTCATCATGATGCATTGGAATAAATAATTGAAGACATCAACAAAAGGGATTTACTTCTTCGAGAAAACTCGTTAGAATATCGTAACCAGAACTTCCCCCCTTACTCCCCTCTTAAATCTTGGGACAAGATTTCTTGTAGTGGAGGAGAATTGTGATGCCCGGATAATTAGGCTATAGTAATTCCCTGTTAATGCTAACATATCACCGCGATTACTGTTGTTAAGCTCACGATGATTCAATCCCGTTCGAAATCAAAAGTCAAAAAACAAGTCAAACGGTAAGGATTTTCAAATATTAAAACTAAAATGTTTGGAGTGAACCAAATAAATCATAAATAATAATGGCGGTGAAATAAAACTTTGATAAAATATTTAAAGGCTCAAGAATAATTAAAATAGTAGCAAAATCAATTCTTTAAATGCCATCTATACTTAATAAAATGTTAAACTATTTTTCCGGTGGGCTAAACTTTAGATGGCAGTAGTATGTTTAGTTATAATATTATATATGGGATACTTCTACAATTTTAATACAAATGAAATAAAAACGAAAAGGATAAGTAAAAGAAAGAACAAAAAAATAAAAGAAACCCCGGTCCAGCTGGGCCTCGGCCCAACTGGCCGGCCCACCTCGGTCCACCTAACCCTCTACTAACCCCCACTACCCCGTAACCCTAGTCCCCCACGCCCCCCACTTTGTCCACACCCCACTCCCCCTCGATCTCCCTGTCCATACGCCGTTCTGGATCGGGAGCGAGCGCCCCCGATGTCGCCCGTCGCCCACCCTGCCAAGCCTCCGTCCTCCTCCTCGGCGTCACCTCCCCGGCGCCGCCTCACCGCCTCTACCTCGCCGATGCCGCTTCGCCGCCAGACCGCTTCGTCTCCCCGGCCTCTGCTTCGCCCAGCGCCGCTGGATGTCCTCCCCAACCTCCTCCCCGCGGGTCTCCACCATGCCTCACCGCCCCCGCTCCCCGTCAACAGCTGTGAGCCGCCGCCGCCATATCCCTCCTCTTTCCCCCGCGTTCACCGCGCCGCTCATCGTACCCCTGCGCTGCACACACGCATCGCCGCGGGCCGTGCCCATGCGCCGTCCTTCCGGCCCCCGCTAACGCCCCACCTTCGTCCGCGGCCACCTCCACCCGCGACCGACCTCGGCCTCCACCGCGTTCCGCTCCGGCGATTGCCCACGCATCCCCGTGGCCTTCGCTCGCACCCCTGATGCAGCCGCCGGCGCCCGCCGCTCCCTTTGGCTGCACGCTCCGGCTCCACCTCCGCCCCTGCTGCCGCGCCGCTCCACCTCACCGCCACTTCTGCAGTCTGCTATGCCAGCTGCTCGCCTCGCCGCCCGCTCTCCTGCTTGCCATGGCCGCGCTCCGGCGAACCACCCTATCGCGCCCCGGTGGTTTCGCCCCCCAATCAGGCTCGGCTCCCGCACGGGGTGCGCCCGCTCGGGCAGCGCCCCGCCGGCCTTGCCCGTTGCGCTCGTTCGGGCCTAGCTCGTACCCGCGCGCCTGTTAGGCCCGAGGGGCCACAGACAGCTGGGCCCCCTTGTGCCATCGACACGGGGGCCCCACGCCCAGAATGTTTAATAAAAATAAAATTAAAATAAATAAATAAATAAATAATATCAATTAATGATTATTAAATTAATTAGTTAACTTAATTAGATCTGTTAGCTTAACCTAATCACTTAATTAAACTAGCTAATTCTGTTTAGTTAAACTAAGTCAATGACAGCCGGGACCCTCATGTCAGTTTGACCAGTCAACACCTCTGTTGACTGCTGACAGCATGATGATGTCAGCAAACACTATTATGGATTAAGTTGATTTAAAATAATTAAATAAATGCTAAAATGATTTAAACCTTTTAAAATTAATATAAAATAAACCATAGCTCAGATGGAAAAACTTTGTACATGAAAGTTGCTCAGAACGACGAGATGAATTCGAATACGCATCCCGTTTGTCCGCCACACATCCCTAGCATAGCGAACACGCAACTTGAAGGAAATATGCCCTAGAGGCAATAATAAAGTTATTATTTATTTCCTTATATCATGATAAATGTTTATTATTCATGCTAGAATTGTACTAACCGGAAACATAATACATGTGTGAATACATAGACAAACAGAGTGTCACTAGTATGCCTCTACTTGACTAGCTCGTTAATCAAAGATGGTTATGTTTCCTAACCATGGACAAAGAGTTGTTATTTGATTAACGGGATCACATCATTAGGTGAATGATTTGATTGACATGACCCATTCCATTAGCTTAGCACCCGATCATTTAGTATGTTGCTATTGCTTTCTTCATGACTTATACATGTTCCTATGACTATGAGATTATGCAACTCCCATTTGCCGGAGGAACACTTTGTGTGCTACCAAACGTCACAACGTAACTGGGTGATTATAAAGGTGCTCTACAGGTGTCTCCAAAGGTACATGTTGGGTTGGCGTATTTCGAGATTAGGATTTGTCACTCCGATTCTCGGAGAGGTATCTCTGGGCCCTCTCGGTAATGCACATCACATAAGCCTTGCAAGCATTGCAACTAATGAGTTAGTTGTGAGATGATGTATTACGGAACGAGTAAAGAGACTTGCCGGTAACGAGATTGAACTAGGTATTGAGATACCGACGATCGAATCTCGGGCAAGTAACATACCGATGACAAAGGGAACAACGTATGTTGTTATGCGGTCTGACCGATAAAGATCTTCGTAGAATATGTAGGAACCAATATGAGCATCCAGGTTCCGCTGTTGGTTATTGACCGGAGACGTGTCTCGGTCATGTCTACATTGTTCTCGAACTGTAGGGTCCGCACGCTTAACGTAACGATGACAGTTTCATTATGAGTTTATGTATTTTGATGTACCGAAGGTTGTTTGGAGTCCCGGATGTGATCATGGACATGACGAGGAGTCTCGAAATGGTAGAGACATAAAGATCGATATATTGGAAGCCTATATTTGGATATCGGAATCGTTTCGGGTGAAATCGGGATTTTACCGGAGTACAGGGGGGTTACCGGACCCCCCCCCCCGGGGTTATTGGGACTACATGGGCCCTAAGGGACAAGAGGAAAGTAGGCAAGAGGTGGCCGCACGCCCCTCCCCTCCCTAGTCCGAATAGGACAAGGAGAGGGGGGCGGCGCCCCCCTTTCCTTTCCCTCTTCCTCCTCTTTTCCACTTCTCCTTCTCCAACTAGGAAAGAAGGGACTCCTACTCCCGGTGGGAGTAGGACTCCCCCTTGGCGCGCCCTCCTTGGCCGGCCGCCCCCTCCCCTTGGCTCCTTTATATACGGGGGCAGGGGGCACCCTAGAACACACAAGTTGATCTTCGTGATCGTTCCTTAGCCGTGTGCGGTGCCCCCCTCCACCAGATTCCACCTCGGTCATATTGTAGCGGTGCTTAGGCGAAGCCCTGCGACGGTTGAACATCAAGATCGTCACCACGCCGTCGTGCTGATGGAACTCCTCCCCGAAGCTTTGCTGGATCGGAGCCCGGGGAGCGTCATCGAGCTGAACGTGTGCCAAGAACTCGGAGGTGCCGGAGTAACGGTGCTTGGATCGGTTGGACCGGGAAGACGTACGACTACTTCCTCTACGTTGCGTCAACGCTTCCGCCTCGGTCTACAAGGGTACGTAGACAACACTCTCCCCTCTTGTTGCTATGCATCACCATGATCTTGCGTGTGCGTAGGAAAATTTTGAAATTACTACGTTCCCCAACAGTGGCATCCGAGCCAGGTTTTATGGTTTGATGTTATATGCACGAGTAGAACACAGGTGAGTTGTGGGCGATATAAGTCATACTGCTTACCAGCATGTCATACTTTGGTTCGGCGGTATTGTTGGATGAAGCGGCCCGGACCGACATTACGCGTACGCTTATGTGAGACTGGTTCTACCGCCGTGCTTTGCACACAGGTGGCTGGCGGGTGTCAGTTTCTCCAACTTTAGTTGAACCGAGTGTGGCTACGCCCGGTCCTTGCGAAGGTTAAAACAGCACCAACTTGACAAACTATCATTGTGGTTTTGATGCGTAGGTAAGATTGGTTCTTGCTTAAGCCCGTAGCAGCCACGTAAAACTTGCAACAAACAAAGTAGAGGACGTCTAACTTGTTTTTGCAGGGCATGTTGTGATGTGATATGGTCAAGGCATGATGCTAAATTTTATTGTATGAGATGATCATGTTTTGTAACCAAGTTATCGGCAACTGGCAGGAGCCATATGGTTGTGGCTTTATTGTATGCACGGCAATCGCCCTGTAATGCTTTACTTTATCACTAAGTGGTAGCGATAGTCGTAGAAGCATAAGATTGGCGAGACGACAACGATGCTACGATGGAGATCAAGGTGTCGCGCCGGTGACGATGGTGATCATGACGGTGCTTCAGAGATGGAGATCACAAGCACAAGATGATGATGGCCATATCATATCACTTATATTGATCGCATGTGATGTTTATCTTTTATGCATCTTATCTTGCTTTGATTGACGGTAGCATTATAAGATGATCTCTCACTAAATTTCAAGATAAAAAGTGTTCTCCCTGAGTATGCACCATTGCCAAAGTTCGTCGTGCCCAGACACCACGTGATGATCGGGTGTGATAAGCTCTACGTCCATCTACAACGGGTGCAAGCCAGTTTTGCACACGCAGAATACTCAGGTTAAACTTGACGAGCCTAGCATATGCAGATATGGCCTCGGAACACTGAGACCGAAAGGTCGAGCGTGAATCATATAGTAGATATGATCAACATAGCGATGTTCACCATTGAAAACTACTCCATTTCACGTGATGATCGGTTATGGTTTAGTTGATTTGGATCACGTGATCACTTAGATGATTAGAGGGATGTCTATCTAAGTGGGAGTTCTTAAGTAATATGATTAATCGAACTTAAATTTATCATGAACTTAGTCCCTGATAGTATCTTGCTTGTTTATGTTGATTGTAGATAGATGGACCATGCTGTTGTTCCGTTGAATTTTAATGCGTTCCTTGAGAAAGCAAAGTTGAAAGATGATGGTAGCAATTACACGGACTGGGTCCGTAACTTGAGGATTATCCTCATTGCTGCACAGAAGAGTTACATCCTGGAAGCACCGCTGGGTGCCAGGCCTGCTGCTGATGCAACTGACGACGTTAAGAACATCTGGCAGAGCAAAGCTGGCGACTACTCGATAGTTCAATGTGCCATGCTTTACGGCTTAGAACCGGGACTTCAACGACGTTTTGAACGTCATGGGGCATATGAGATGTTCCAGGAGTTGAAGTTAATATTCCAGCAGAATGCCCGGATTGAGAGATATGAAGTCTCCAATAAATTCTATAGCTGCAAGATGGAGGAGAATAGTTCTGTCAGTGAGCATATACTCAAGATGTCTGGGTATTGTAATCACTTGATTCAACTGGGAGTTAATCTTTCGGATGATAGCGTCATTGACAGAATTCTCCAATCACTTCCACCAAGCTACAAGAGCTTCGTGATGAACTATAATATGCAAGGGATGGATAAGACAATTCCCGAGCTCTTCGCAATGCTAAAGGCTGTGGAGGTAGAAATCAAGAAGGAGCATCAAGTGTTGATGGTCAACAAGACCACAAGTTTCAAGAAAAAGGGCAAAGGGAAGAAGAAGGGGAACTTCAAGAAGAACAACAAGCAAGTTGCTGCTCAGGAGAAGAAACCCAAGTCTGGACCTAAGCCTGAAACTGAGTGCTTCTACTGCAAGCAGACTGGTCACTGGAAGCGGAACTACCCCAAATATTTGGCGGATAAGGATGGCAAGGTGAACAAAGGTATATGTGATATACATGTTATTGATGTGTACCTTACTAGAGCTCGCAGTAGCACCTGGGTATTTGATACTGGTTCTGTTGCTAATATTTGCAACTCGAAACAGGGACTACGGATTAAGCGGACACTGGCAAAGGACGAGGTGACGATGCGCGTGGGAAATGGTTCCAAAGTCGATGTGATCGTGGTCGGCATGCTACCTCTACATCTACCTTCGGGATTAGTATTAGACCTAAATAATTGTTATTTGGTGCCAGCGTTGAGCATGAACATTATATCTGGATCTTGTTTGATGCGAGACGGTTATTCATTTAAATCAGAGAATAATGGTTGTTCTATTTATATGAATAATATCTTTTATGGTCATGCACCCTTGAAGAGTGGTCTATTTTTGATGAATCTCGATAGTAGTGATACACATATTCATAATGTTGAAGCCAAAAGATGCAGAGTTGATAATGATAGTGCAACTTATTTGTGGCACTGCCGTTTAGGTCATATCGGTGTAAAGCGCATGAAGAAACTCCATACTTATGGACTTTTGGAAGCACTTGATTATGAATCACTTGGTACTTGCGAACCGTGCCTCATGGGCAAGATGACTAAAACGCCGTTCTCCGGTACATGGAGATAGCAACAGATTTGTTGGAAATCATACATACAGATGTATGTGGTCCGATGAATGTTGAGGCTCGTGGCGGATATCGTTATTTTCTCACCTTCATAGATGATTTAAGCAGATATGGGTATATCTACTTAATGAAGCATAAGTCTGAAACATTTGAAAAGTTCAAAGAATTTCAGAGTGAAGTTGAAAATCATCGTAGCAAGAAAATAAAGTTTCTACGATCTGATCGTGGAGGAGAATATTTGAGTTACGAGTTTGGTCTACATTTGAAACAATGCAGAATAGTTTCGCAGCTCACGCCACCCGGAACACCACAACGTAATGGTGTGTCCGAACGTCGTAATCGTACTATACTTGATATGGTGCGATCTATGATGTCTCTTACAGATTTAGCGCTATCGTTTTGGGGTTATACTTTAGAGACGGCCGCATTCACGTTAAATAGGGCACCATCAAAATCCGTTGAGACGACGCCTTATGAACTATGGTTTGGCAAGAAACCAAAGTTGTCATTTCCTAAAGTTTGGGGCTGTGATGCTTATGTGAAAAAGCTTCAACCTGATAAGCTCGAACCCAAATCGGAGAAATGTGTCTTCATAGGATACCCAAAGGAGACTGTTGGGTACACCTTCTATCACAGATCCGAAGGCAAGACATTCATTGCTAAAAATGGATCCTTTCTAGAGAAGGAGTTTCTCTCGAAAGAAGTGAGTGGGAGGAAAGTAGAACTTGATGAGCTAACTGTACCTGCTCCCTTATTGGAAAGTAGTACATCACAGAAACCGGTTTCTGTGACACCTAAACCAATTAGTGAGGAAGTTAATGATGATGATCATAGAACTTCAGATCAAGTTGCTACTGAACCTCGTAGATCAAACAGAGTAAGATCCGCACCAGAGTGGTACGGTAATCCTGTTCTGGAAGTCATTCTACTAGATCATGATGAACCTACAAACTATGAAGAAGCGATGGTGAGCCCAGATTCCGCGAAATGGCTTGAAGCCATGAAATCTAAGATGGGATCCATGTATGAGAACAAAGTGTGGAGTTTGGTTGACTTGCCCGATGATCGGCAAGCAATTGAGAATAAATGGATCTTCAAGAAGAAGACTGACGCTGACGGTAATGTTACTGTCTACAAAGCTTGACTTGTTGCAAAAGGTTTTCGACAAGTTCAAGGGATTGACTACGATGAGACCTTCTCACCCGTAGCGATGCTTAAGTCTGTCAGAATCATGTTAGCAATTGCCGCATTTTATGATTATGAAATTTGGCAAATGGATGTCAAAACTGCATTCCTGAATGGATTTCTGGAAGAAGAGTTGTATATGATGCAACCAGAAGGTTTTATCGATCCAAAGGGAGCTAACAAAGTGTGCAAGCTCCAGCGATCCATTTATGGACTGGTGCAAGCCTCTTGGAGTTGGAATAAACGCTTTGATAGTGTGATCAAAGCATTTGGTTTTATACAGACTTTTGGAGAAGCCTGTATTTACAAGAAAGTGAGTGGGAGCTCTGTAGCATTTCTGATATTATATGTGGATTACTAATTGGAAATGATATAGAATTTCTAGATAGCATAAAGGGATACTTGAATAAGAGTTTTTCAATGAAAGACCTCGGTGAAGCTGCTTACATATTAGGCATTAAGATCTATAGAGATAGATCAAGACGCTTAATTGGACTTTCACAAAGCACATACATTGACAAAGTTTTGAAGAAGTTTAAAATGGATCAAGCAAAGAAAGGGTTCTTGCCTGTGTTACAAGGTGTGAAGTTGAGTAAGACTCAATGCCCGACCACTGCAGTGTTGGGGAACGTAGTAATTCCAAAAGAATTCCTACGCACACACAAGATCATGGTGATGCATAGCAACGAGAGGGGAGAGTGTTGTCTATGTACCCTCGTAGACCGAAGCGGAAGCGTTGACGCAACGTAGAGGAAGTAGTCGTACATCTTCCCGGTCTAACCGATCCAAGCACCGTTACTCTGGCACCTCCGAGTTCTTGGCACACGTTCAGCTCGATGACGCTCCTCGGGCTCCGATCCAGCAAAGCTTCGGGGAGGAGTTCCGTCAGCACGACGGCGTGGTGACGATCTTGATGTTCAACCGTCGCAGGGCTTCGCCTAAGCACCGCTACAATATGACCGAGGTAGAATATGGTGGAGGGGGGCACCACACATGGCTAAGGAACGATCGCGAAGATCAACTTGTGTGTAATGGGGTGCCCCCTTACCCCCGTATATAAAGGAGCAAGGGGGAGGGGGCGGCCGGCCTAGGAGGGGGCGCGCCAAGGGGAGTCCTACTCCCACCGGGAGTAGGACTCCCTCCTTCCTTGTTGGAGTAGGAGTAGGAGAAAGAGGGGGAGAGGAAGAAGGAAAAGGGGGCTGCGCCCCTTGTCCAATTCGGACCAGAGGGGGCGCAGGCCTCCTTCCTTTTGGCCTCTCTCCTCTATTCCTGTATGGCCCAATAAGGCCCATATACTCCCCGGCGAATTCCCGTAACTCTCCAGTACTCCGAAAATACCCGAATCACTCGGAACCTTTCCAATGTCCAAATATAGTCGTCCAATATATCGGTCTTTACGTCCCGACCATTTCGAGACTCCTCGTCATGTCCCCGATCCCATCCGGGACTCTGAACTCCTTCGGTACATCAAAACTCATAAACTCATAATATAACTGTCATCGAAACCTTAAGCGTGCGGACCCTACGGTTCGAGAACAATGTAGACTTGACCGAGACATGTCTCCGGTCAATAACCAATAGCGGAACCTGGATGCTCATATTGGCTCCTACATATTCTACGAAGATCTTTATCGGTCAGACCGCATAACAACATACGTTGTTCCCTTTGTCATCGGTATGTTACTTGCCCGAGATTCGATCGTCGGTATCTCAATACCTAGTTCAATCTCGTTACCGGCAAGTCTCTTTACTCGTTCCGTAATACATCATCTCGCAACTAACTCGTTAGTTGCAATGCTTGCAAGGCTTTATGTGATGTGCATTACCGAGAGGGCCCAGAGATACCTCTCCGACAATCGGGGTGACAAATCCTAATCTCGAAATACGCCAACCCAACATGTACCTTTGGAGACACCTGTAGAGCTCCTTTATAATCACCCAGTTACGTTGTGACGTTTGGTAGCACACAAAGTGTTCCTCCGGCAAACGGGAGTTGCATAATCTCATAGTCATAGGAACATGTATAAGTCATGAAGAAAGCAATAGCAACATACTAAACGATCAGGTGCTAAGCTAATGAAATGGGTCATGTCAATCAGATCATTCACCTAATGATGTGATCCCGTTAATCAAATAACAACTCTTTGTCAATGGTTAGGAAACATAACCATCTTTGATTAACGAGCTAGTCAAGTAGAGGCATACTAGTGACACTCGGTTTATCTATGTATTCACACATGTATTATGTATCCGGTTAATACAATTCTAGCATGAATAATAAACATTTATCATGATATAAGGAAAATAAATAATAAATTTATTATTGCCTCTAGGGCATATTTCCTTCAGTCTCCCACTTGCACTAGAGTCAATAATCTAGATCACATCGCCATGTGATTTAACATCAATAGTTCACATCTTTATGTGGATAACACCCATAGTTCACATCGATATGTGACCAACACCCAAAGGGTTTACTAGAGTCAGTAATCTAGTTCACATCGCTATGTGATTAACACCCAAAGAGTTTACTAGAGTCAGTAATCTAGTTCACATCGCTATGTGATTAACACCCAAAGAGTACTAAGGTGTGATCATGTTTTGCTTGTGAGAGAAGTTTAGTCAACGGGTCTGCCACATTCAGATCCGTATGTATTTTGCAAATTTCTACGTCAACAATGCTCTGCACAGAGCTACTCTAGCTAATTGCTCCCACTTTTAATATGTATCCAGATTGAGACTTAGAGTCATCTGGATCAGTGTCAAAACTTGCATCGATGTAACCCTTTACGACGAACCTTTTTGTCACGTCCATAATCGAGAAACATATCCTTATTCCACTAAGGATAATTTTGACCGTTGTCCAGTGATCTACTCCTAGATCACTATTGTACTCCCTTGCCAAAATCAGTGTAGGGTATACAATAGATCTGGTACACAGCATGGCATACTTCATAGAACCTATGGCCAAGCCATAGGGAATGACTTTCATTCTCTTTCTATCTTCTGCCGTGGTCGGGTTTTGAGTCTTACTCAATTTCACACCTTGTTACACAGGCAAGAACTCTTTCTTTGACTGTTCCATTTTGAACTACTTCAAAATCTTGTCAAGGTATGTACTTATTGAAAAAACTTATCAAGCGTCTTGATCTATCTCTATAGATCTTGATGCTCAATATGTAAGCAGCTTCACCGAGGTATTTCTTTGAAAAAACTCCTTTCAAACACTCCTTTATGCTTTGCAGAATAATTCTACATTATTTCCGATCAACAATATGTCATTCACATATACTTATCAGAAATGTTGTAGTGCTCCCACTCACTTTCTTGTAAATACAGACTTCACCGCAAGTCTGTATAAAACTATATGCTTTGATCAACTTATCAAAGCATATATTCCAACTCCGAGATGCTTGCACCAGTCCATAGATGGATTGCTGGAGCTTGCATATTTTTGTTAACACCTTTAGGATTGACAAAACCTTCTGGTTGCATCATATACAACTCTTCTTTAATAAATCCATTAAGGAATGCAGTTTTGTTATCCATTTGCCAGATTTCTTAAAATGCGGCGATTGCTAACATGATTCGGACAGACTTAAGCATAGATACGAGTGAGAAACTCTCATCGTAGTCAACACTTTGAACTTATCGAAAACGTTTTGCGACAATTCTAGCTTTGTAGATAGTAACACCACTATCAACGTCCGTCTTCCTCTTGAAGATCCATTTATTTTCTATGGCTTGCCGATCATTGGGCAAGTCAACCAAAGTCCACACTTTGTTCTCATACATGGATCCCATCTCAGATTTCATGTCCTCAAGCCATTTTGCGGAATCTGGGCTCATCATTGCTTCCTCATAGTTCGCAAGTTCATCATGGTCTAGTAACATGACTTCCAGAACAGGATTACCGTACCACTCTGGTGCGGATCTCACTCTGGTTTACCTATGAGATTCGGTAGTAACTTGATTTGAAGTTACATGATCATCATCATTAGCTTCCTTAATAATTGGTGTAGTAGTCACAGGAACAGATTTCTGTGATGAACTACTTTCCAATAAGGGAGAAGGTACAATTACCTTATCAAGTTCTACTTTCCTCCCACTCACTTCTTTCGAGAGAAACTCCTTCTCTAGAAAGGATCCATTCTTAGCAATGAATATCTTGCCTTCGGATCTGTGATAGAAGGTGTACCCAACATTTGTTTTTGCGTATCCTATGAAGACTCACTTCTCTGATTTGAGTTTGAGCTTATCAGGATGAAACTTTTTCATATAAGCATCGCAACCCCAAACTTTAAGAAACGACAACTTTGGTTTCATGCCAAACCATAGTTCATACGGTGTCATCTCAACAGATTTAGATGGTGCCCTTTTAACGTGAATGCAGCTGTCTCTAATGCATAACCCCAAAAACGATAGTGGTAAATCGGTAAGAAACATCATAGACTGCACTATATCCAATAAAGTACGGTTATGATGTTCGGACACACCATTATGCTGTGGTGTTCCAGGTGGCATGAGTTTGTGAAACTATTCCACATTGTTTAAATTGAAGACCAAACTCGTAACTCAAATATTTGTCTCCGCGATCAGATCGTAGAAACCTTATTTTTCTTGTTACGATGATTTTCCACTTCACTCTGAAATTATTTGAACTTTTCAAATGTTTCAGACTTATGTTTCATCAAGTAGATATACCCATATCTACTTAAATCATGTGTGAAGGTCAGAAAATAACGATACCTGCCACGAGCCTTAACACTCATCGGATCGCATACATCAGTATGTATTATTTCCAATAAGTCAGTTGCTCGCTCCATTGTTCCGAAGAACGGAGTATTAGTCATCTTGCCCATGAGGCATGGTTCGCAAGCATCAAGCGATTCCAAAAGCCCATCAGCATGGAGTTTCTTCATGCGCTTTACACCAATATGACCTAAACGGCAGTGCCACAAATAAGTTGCACTATCATTATTAACTTTGCATCTTTTTGGCTTCAATATTATGAATATGTGTATCACTACGGTTGAGATCCAACAAACCATTTTTGTTGGTGTGTATGACCATAGAAGGTTTTATTCATGTAAACAGAACAACAATTGTTCTCTAACTTAAATGAATATCTGTATTGCAATAATCATGATCAAATCATATTCATGCTCAACGCAAACACCAAATAACACTTATTTAGTTTCAACACTAATCCCGAAAGTATAGGGAGTGTGCGATGATGATCATATCAATCTTGGAACCACTTCCAACTCTCATCATCACTTCACCCTTAACTAGTCTCTGTTCATTCTGCAACTCCCGTTTCGAGTTACTAATCTTAGCAACTGAACTAGTACCAAATACTGAGGGGTTGCTATGAACACTAGTAAAGTACACAGCAATAACATGTATATCAAATATACCTTTGTTCACTATGCCAGCCTTCTTATCTGCCAAATACTTGGGGCAGTTCCACTTCCAGTGACCAGTTCCTTTGCAGTAGAAGCACTTAGTCTCAGGCTTAGGACCAGACTTGGGTTTGTTCACTTGAGCAACTTGTTTGCTGTTTTTCTTGAAGTTCCCCTTCTTCTTCCCTTTGCCCTTTTATTGAAACTAGTGGTCTTGTCAACCATCAACACTTGACGTTTTTCTTGATTTCTACCTTCGGCGATTTCATCATCACGAAGAGCTTGGGAATCATTTCCGTTATCCCTTGCATATTATAGTTCATCACGAAGTTCTACTAACTTGATGATGGTGACTAGAGAATTCTGTCAATCACTATCTTATCTGGAAGATTAACTCCCACTTGATTCAAGCGATTGTAGTACCCAGACAATTTGAGCACATGCTCACTAGTTGAGCGATTCTCCTCCATCTTTTAGCTATAGAACTTGTTGGAGACTTCATATCTCTCAACTCAGGTATTTGCTTGAAATATTAACTTCAACTCCTGGAACATCTCATATGGTTCATGACGTTCAAAACGTCTTTGAAGTCTCGATTCTAAGCCGTTAAGCATGGTGCACTAAACTATCAAGTAGTCATCATATTGAGCTAGCCAAACATTCATAACGTCTGCATTTTCTCCTGCAATAGGTCTGTCACCTAGCGGTGCATCAAGGACATAATTCTTCTATGCAGCAATGAGGATAAACCTCAGATCACGGATCCAATCCGCATCGTTGCTACTAACATCTTTCAACTTATTTTTCTCTAGGAACATATCAAAAATAAACACAGGGAAGCAACAACGCGAGCTATTAATCTACAACATAATTTGCAAAATACTACCAGGACTAAGTTCATGATAAATTAAAGTTCAATTAATCATATTACTTAAGAACTCCCACTTAGATAGACATCCCTCTAATCCTCTAAGTGATTACGTGATCCAAATCAACTAAACCATGTCTGATCATCACGTGAGATGGAGTAGTTTCATTGGTGAACATCACTATGTTGATCATATCTACTATATGATTCATGCTCGACCTTTCGGTCTCCGTGTTCCAAGGCCATATCTGTATATGCTTGGCTTGTCAAGTATAACCTGAGTATTCCGCGTGTGCAACTGTTTTGCACCCGTTGTATTTGAACGTAGAGCCTATCACACCCGATCATCACGTGGTGTCTCAGCACGAAGAACTTTCGCAACGGTGCATACTCAGGGAGAACACTTCTTGATAATTAGTGAGAGATCATCTTATAATGCTACCGTCAATCAAAGCAAGATAAGATGCATAAAAGATAAACATCACATGCAATCAATATAAGTGATATGATATGACCATCATCATCTTGTGCTTGTGATCTCCATCTTCGAAGCACCGTCGTGATCACCATCGTCACCGGCGCGACACCTTGATCTCCATCGTAGCATCATTGTCGTCTCGCCAATCTTATGCTTCCACGACTATCGCTACCGCTTAGTGATAAAGTAAAGCATTATAGCGCGATTGCATTGCATACAATAAAGCGACAACCATATGGCTCCTGCCAGTTGCCGATAACTCGGTTACAAAACATGATCATCTCATACAATAAAATTTAGCATCATGTCTTGACCATATCACATCACAACATGCCCCGCAAAAACAAGTTAGACGTCCTCTACTTTGTTGTTGCAAGTTTTACGTGGCTGCTACGGGCTTAAGCAAGAACCAATCTTACCTACGCATCAAAACCACAACGATAGTTTGTCAAGTTGGTGCTATTTTAACCTTTGCAAGGACCGGGCGTAGCCACACTCGGTTCAACTAAAGTTGGAGAAACTGTCACCCGCTAGCCACCTTTGTGCAAAGCATGTCGGGAGAACCGGTCTCGCGTAAGCGTACGCGTAATGTCAGTCCGGGACGCTTCGTCCAACAATATCGCCGAACCAAAGTATGACATGCTGGTAAGCAGTATGACTTATATCGTCCACAACTCACTTATGTTCTACTCGTGCATATAACATCAACACATAAAACCCAGGATCGGATGCCACTGTTGGGGAACGTAGTAATTTCAAAAAAATTCCTACGCACACACAAGATCTTGGTGATGCATAGCAACGAGAGGGGAGAGTGCTGTCTACGTACCCTCGTAGACCGAAGCGGAAGCGTTGACGCAACATAGAGGAAGTAGTCGTACATCTTCCCGGTCTAACCGATCCAAGCACCGTTACTCCGGCACCTCCGAGTTCTTGGCACACGTTCAGCTCGATGACGCTCCCCGGGCTCCGATCCAGCAAAGCTTCGGGGAGGAGTTCCGTCAGCACGACGGCGTGGTGACGATCTTGATGTTCAACCGTCGCAGTGCTTCGCCTAAGCACCGCTACAATATGACCGAGGTGGAATATGGTGGAGGGGGGCACCGCACACGGCTAAGGAACGATCACGAAGATCAACTTGTGTGTAATGGGGTGCCCCCTTACCCCCGTATATAAAGGAGCAAGGGGGAGGGGGCGGCCGGCCTAGGAGCGGGCGCGCCAAGGGGAGTCCTACTCCCACCGGGAGTAGGACTCCCTCCTTCCTTGTTGGAGTAGGAGAAGGGGAAAGAGGGGGAGAGGAAGAAGGAAAAGGGGGCTACGCCCCTTGTCCAATTCGGACCATAGAGGGGGCGCAGGCCTCCTTCCTTTTGGCCTCTCTCCTCTATTCCCGTATGGCCCAATAAGGCCCATATACTCCCCGGCGAATTCCCGTAACTCTCCGGTACTCCGAAAAATACCCGAATCACTCGGAACCTTTCCGATGTCCGAATATAGTCGTCCAATATATCAATCTTTATGTCTCAACCATTTTGAGACTCCTCGTCATGTCCCCGATCCCATCCGGGACTCCGAACTCCTTCGGTACATCAAAACTCATAAACTCATAATATAACTGTCATCGAAACCTTAAGCGTGCGGACCCTACGGTTCGAGAACAATGTAGACATGACCGAGACATGTCTCCGGTCAATAACCAATAGCGGAACCTGGATGCTCATATTGGCTCCTACATATTCTACGAAGATCTTTATCGGTCAGACCGCATAACAACATACGTTGTTTCCTTTGTCATCGGTATGTTACTTGCCCGAGATTCGATCGTCGGTATCTCAATACCTAGTTCAATCTCCTTACCGGCAAGTCTCTTTACTCGTTCCGTAATACATCATCTCGCACCTAACTCGTTAGTTGCAATGCTTGCAAGGCTTTATGTGTGCATTACCGAGAGGGCCTAGAGATACCTCTCCGACAATCGGAGTGACAAATCCTAATCTCGAAATACACCAACCCAACATGTACCTTTGGAGACACCTGTAGAGCTCCTTTATAATCACCCAGTTACGTTGTGACGTTTGGTAGCACACAAAGTGTTCCTCCGGCAAACGGGAGTTGCATAATCTCATAGTCATAGGAACATGTATAAGTCATGAAGAAAGCAATAGCAATATACTAAACGATCGGGGGCTAAGGTAATGGAATGGGTCATGTCAATCAGATCATTCACCTAATGATGTGATCCCGTTAATCAAATAACAACTCTTTGTCAATGGTTAGGAAACATAACCATCTTTGATTAACGAGCTAGTCAAGTAGAGGCATACTAGTGACACTCTGTTTGTCTATGTATTCACACATGTATTATGTTTCCGGTTAATACAATTCTAGCATGAATGATAAACATTTATCATTATATAAGGAAAATAAATAATAAATTTATTATTGCCTCTAGGGCATATTTCCTTCATGCAGAAGATAGAGAGAAAATGAAAGATGTTCCCTATGCTTCAGCCATAGGCTCTATCATGTATGCAATGCTGTGTACCAGACCTGATGTGTGCCTTGCTATAAGTCTAGCAGGGAGGTACCAAAGTAATCCAGGAGTGGATCACTAGACAGCGGTCAAGAACATCCTGAAATACTTGAAAAGGACTAAGGATATGTTTCTCGTTTATGGAGGTGACAAAGAGCTCATTGTAAATGGTTACGTTGGTGCAAGATTTGACACTGATCCGGACGATTCTAAATCGCAAACCGGATACGTGTTTACATTAAACGGTGGAGCTGTCAGTTGGTGCAGTTCTAAACAAAGCGTCGTGGCGGGATCTACGTGTGAAGCGGAATACATAGCTGCTTCAGAAGCAGCAAATGAAGGAGTCTTGATGAAGGAGTTCATATCCGATCTAGGTGTCATACCTAGTGCATCGGGTCCAATGAAAATCTTTTGTGACAATACTGGTGCAATTGCCTTGGCAAAGGAATCCAGATTTCACAAGAGAACCAAGCACATCAAGAGACGCTTCAATTCCATCTGGGATCTAGTCCAGGTGGGAGACATAGAGATTTGCAAGATACATACGGATCTGAATGTAGCAGACCCGTTGACTAAGCCTCTTCCACGAGCAAAACATGATCAGCACCAAGGCTCCATGGGTGTTAGAATCATTACTGTGTAATCCAGATTATTGACTCTAGTGCAAGTGGGAGACTGAAGGAAATATGCCCTAGAGGCAATAATAGTGTTATTATTTATTTCCTTATTTCATGATAAATGTTTATTATTCATGCTAGAATTGTATTAACCGGAAACATAATACATGTGTGAATACATAGACAAACATAGTGTCACTAGTATGCCTCTACTTGACTAGCTCATTGATCAAAGATGGTTAAGTTTCCTAAACATAGACATGAGTTGTTATCTGATCAATGGGATCACATCATTAGGTGAATGATCTGATTGACATGACCCATTCCATTAGCTTAGCACCCGATCGTTTAGTATGTTGCTATTGCTTTCTTCATGACTTATACATGTTCCTATGACTATGAGATTATGCAACTCCCGTTTGCCGGAGTAACACTTTGTGTGCTACCAAACGTCACAACGTAACTAGGTGATTATAAAGGTGCTCTACAGGTGTCGCCAAAGGTACATGTTGGGTTGGCGTATTTCGAGATTAGGATTTGTCACTCCGATTGTCGGAGAGGTATCTCTGGGCCCTCTCGGTAATGCACATCACATAAGCCTAGCAAGCATTGCAACTAATGAGTTAGTTGTGAGATGATGTATTACGGAACGAGTAAAGGGACCTGCCGGTAACGATATTGAACTAGGTATTGAGATACCGACGATCGAATCTCGGGCAAGTAACATACCGATGACAAAGGGAACAATGTATGTTGTTATGCGGTCTGACTGATAAAGATCTTCGTAGAATATGTAGGAGCCAATATGAGCATCCAGGTTCCGCTATTGGTTATTGACCGGAGACGTGTCTCGATCATGTCTACATTGTTCTCGAATCGTAGGGTCCGCACGCTTAACGTTACGATGACAGTTTCATTATGAGTTTATGTATTTTGATGTACCGAAGGTTGTTCGGAGTCCCGGATGTGATCATGGACATGACGAGGAGTCTCGAAATGGTCGAGACATAAAGATCGATATATTGGAAGCCTATATTTGGATATCGGAATTGTTCCGGGTGAAATCGGGATTTTACCGGAGTACCGGGGGTTACCGGAACCCCCCCGGGGGTTATTAGGCCTACATGGGCCCTAAGGGAGAAGAGGAAAGTAGGCAAGAGGTGGCCGCGCGCCCCTCCCCTCCCTAGTCCGAATAGGACAAGGAGAGGGGGCGGCGCCCCCCCTTTCCTTTCCCTCTTCCTCCTCTTTCCCACTTCTCCTTCTCCAACTAGGAAAGAAGGGAGTCCTACTCCCGGTGGGAGTAGGACTCCCCCTTGGCGTGCCCTCCTTGGCCGGCCGCCCCCTCCCCTTGTCTCCTTTATATACGGGGGCAGGGGGCACCCTAGAACACACAAGTTGATCTTCGTGATCGTTCCTTAGCCGTGTGCGGTGCCCCCCTCCACCAGATTCCACCTCGGTCGTATTGTAGCGGTGCTTAGGTGAAGCCCTGCGATGGTTGAACATCAAGATCGTCACCATGCCGTCGTGTTGACGGAACTCCTCCCCGAAGCTTTGTTGGATCGGAGCCCGGGGAGCGTCATCGAGCTGAACATGTGCCAAGAACTCGGAGGTGCCGGAGTAACGGTGCTTGGATCGGTTGGACCGGGAAGACGTACGACTACTTCCTCTACGTTGCGTCAACGCTTCCGCTTCGGTCTACGAGGGAACGTAGACAACACTCTCCCCTCTCGTTGCTATGCATCACCATGATCTTGCATGTGCGTAGGAAAATTTTGAAATTACTACGTTCCCCAACACAACTTTCCCCCTCCGGTTCATCTGTCCAAAAATGTGAAACACCGGCGATACTTTCCCGATCCTGTCCCCCCTTTGCCGGTATCACCTCCTACTGCGTTAGGGCACACCTAGCACCGTTACATGTCATGTCATGCATTGATATGCATCTGTTTGCATTGTATTTATTGCTTCTTCCCCCTCTTCTCTCCGGTAGACTACGAGACTGACGCCGCTGCTGGTGCCGCGATCGGCTACGTTGTCGACGACCCCTCCTTCTTGCCAGAGCAACCAGGCAAGCCCCCCCCCCCTTTATCAACCCGATATCGCCTATTCTTCTCTTACTACTTGTATTAGAGTATTGTAGCATGTTACTGCTTTCCGTTAATCCTATTCTGATGCATAGCCTGTCCTTACTACTATTGTTGTTATCTTTACCTGCAATCCTAAATGCTTAGTATAGGATGCTAGTATTCCATCTGTGGCCCTACATTCTTGTCCGTCTGCCATGCTATACTATCGGGCCGTGATCACTTGGGAGGTGATCACGGATATATATACTTATATACATAATATGTGATACATATGGTGACTAAAGTCGGGTCGGCTGGTAGAGTAGCCGCAAGTGATTCTAGTGTGGGGGGCTGAAGGGACAGATGGTTTCATCCAGGTAGTAGTGGGCCTGGGTTCCCGACGGCCCCCGACTATTACTTGTGGCGGAGCGACAGGGCAGGTTGAGACCACCTAGGAGAGAGGTGGGTCTGGCCCTGGTCGGCGTCCGCGGTCATTTTAAAATAACACGCTTAACGAGATCTTGGTATTTGATATGAGTCAGGCCATTGGCCTATATGCACTAACCAGCTACGCGAGGACAGTTATGGGCACTCGACATCGTGGTATCAGCCGAAGCCTTCGTGACGTCAGCGACTGAGCGGCGCGCGCCGGATTGGACTGGAATGCGTGCTCTTGTATTAGGGAGCCTAGGTCTGTTTCCGGCTGCCCTCGCAACATGCAGGTGTGCAATGGGCGATGGGCCCAGAACCCTGCGCCATAGGATTTAGACCGGCGTGCAAACCTCTCTGTTGTGCCTAAGTAGGGTTGCGACGTGTTGATCTTCCGAGGTCGAGCATGACCTAGGAAAGTGTGTCTGACCAAAGGGGATCGAGCGTGTTGGGAAATGCGGTGCACCCCTGCAGGGAAGTTGATCTATTTGAATAGTCGTGTCCCATGGTAAAAGGACGATCCAAGGTTGTACCTTGACCTTATGACAACTAAAACCGGATACTTAATAAAACACACCCTTCCAAGTGCCAGATACAACCCGGTGATCGCTCTCTCATAGGGCGATGAGGGGAGGATCGCCAGGTAGGATTATGCTATGCGACGATACTTGGTTAACTTACCATCTACTCTCTTCTACCGCTTCAAGATGGAGGCTGCCAGAAGCGTAGTCTTCGATAGGACTAGCTATCCCCCTCTTATTCTGCCACTCTGTAGTTCAGTCCACAGATACTACCCATTTCATTGATACCAATGCATATGTAGTGAAGATACTTTCTTGCGAGTACTTTGGATGAGTACTCACGGTTGCTTTCCTACTTCTTTTCCCCCTTTTCCCGGTTACTGCAATCATATGATGGATTCCAGGAGCCAGAGGATCCCGAGGATGATTCTACATGGAGTTTGGATTCGAGGAGTAGTTAGGAGGTCCCACGCAGGAGGCCTTGCCTTTTCGATCGTTGCTACTTTTGTGCTAGCCTTCTTAAGGCAATCTTGTTTAACTTATGTCTGTACTCAGATATTGTTGCTTCCGTTGACTCTTGTGTATTCGAGCTTATGTATTCGAGCCCTCGAGGCCCCTGGCTTGTAATATAAAGCTTGTTTTATTTTAATTTGTTTCTAGGGTTGTGTTGTGATATCTTCCCGTGAGTCCTTGATCTTGATCGTACACATTTGCGTGCATGATTAGTGTACGGTCAAATCGGGGGCGTCATAGATGTGCCCCCCATGTTTTCGGCCACCAAGGCATTACCCTCTAGGGCCGTTTCAGTGACCTACTGCACCTCTCCCTGGCCCAGAGAGGTCCTTTGGGACAACACCTCGGTGTCATCCGCGGCATGTGGCGGAGAGGCTTGCGGAGGCGTTTCGCTCTCCATCATCTCCGGTGCCAAAGAGTTCCCCGAAGATGATGATTGTTGGGGGAGATCCCAGGCCGGACTGAAATACATAAATGATGTGTTATCCTACGATTTGTAAAAAGTCGGACACATGTATAGTGTCTTTGAACACTTATGATTCGGCCAGGGGCTTTGCCCCGGGGCGCCACTGGGGGATGGCTTCGGCATCCGAGTCCGAGCCATCCGAGAGGGATATCTCCCCCCTTTTGTATGTCTCCGCCTCTAGGTCTACGGAGGCCGCCCTCTTCTTCTCCTCCTCCTTGAGGGGAGAATTGCTCTCTTCCTCCTCCTCCTCTTCGTCTTCATCTCCCTCGTGGGAGGAGAGAACTTCGGTATCTCCGGACACCGCGTTCGAAGTACCTTTATGGCGGAGGCCACTTTTGACCCCCTTGCCTTTCTTCTTGGCCTTCTTCTCCGGCGCCTAGCACGGCGCCGGGACCAGCATCTTTGTTAGTAGAGGAATGTCTGGGTCTTCGGGCAGTGGAGCCGGACATCGGATCCGCTCCGCCTTCTTTGTCCAGCCCTGAGGGAAGAATTGAAAGATCAGCATACCCCTTGGGTTCACAAATTGAAGTTATGTCCGAAAATCATAAAACTTACTAGAGTGGTTGGATGAGAACAGTCGAGGCCGATGTCTTCGGTCGTCTCCGGCCACGACTTATAGGCCTTGAAAAGTAGCTTCCAGATTTCTTCGTACCTCGTGCCGAAGAATCGCTGCAGGGTCCGAGGGCCAGCCGGATTGAACTCCCACATGTGGAGAGATCGGTGCTGGCAGGGGAGAATCCGACGAAAAAGCATCACCTCGATCACATCAGCAAGGCTAGTGTTCTTCTCCATCATATTTTTGATGCTCTTTGTAGCGTCATCACTTCATGTGACGCCCCCGATTCAATCGTACACTAATCATGCACGCAAATGTGTACGATCAAGATCAGGGACTCACGGGAAGATATCACAACACAACTCTACAAATAAAATAAGTCATACAAGCATCATAATACAAGCCAGGGGCCTCGAGGGCTCGAATACAAGTGCTCGATCATAGACGAGTCAGCGGAAGCAACAATATCTGAGTACAGACATAAGTTAAACAAGTTTGCCTTAAGAAGGCTAGCACAAACTGGGATACAGATCGAAAGAGGCGCAGGCCTCCTGCCTGGGATCCTCCTAACTACTCCTGTTCGTCGTCGTCAGCCTGCACGTAGTAGTAGACACCTCCAGTGTAGTAGGAATCATCGTCGACGGTGGCGTTTGGCTCCAGGCCTCCAGCATCTGGTTGCGACAACCAGGTAGAAGGGAAAGGGGAAAAGAGGGAGAAAAGCAACCGTGAGTAATCATCCAAAGTACTCGCAAGCAAGGAGCTACACTACATATGCATGGGTATATGTGTAAGGAGGCCATATCAGTAGGCTGAACTGCAGAATGCCAGAATAAGAGGGGGATAGCTAATCCTGTCGAAGACTACGCTTCTGGCAGCCTCCGTCTCGCAGCACGTAGAAGAGAGTAGATTGAAATCCTCCAAGTAGCATCTCCAAGTAGCATCTCCAGTAGCATCGCATAGCATAATCCTACCCGGCGATCCCCTCCTCATATCCCTGAGGTAGAGCGACCACCGGTTGTATCTGGCACTTGGAAGGGTGTGTTTTATTAAGTATCCGGTTCTAGTTGTCATAAGGTCAAGGTACAACTCCAAGTCGTCCTGTTACCGAAGATCACGGCTATTCGAATAGATTAACTTCCCTGCAGGGGTGCACCACATAACCCAACACGCTCGATCCCATGTGGCCGGACACACTTTCCTGGGTCATGCCCGGCCTCGGAAGATCAACACGTCGCAGCCCCACCTAGGCTCAACAGAGAGGCCAGCACGCCGGTCTAAACCTAAGCGCACAGGGGTCTGGGCCCATCGCCCATAGCACACCTGCACGTTGCGTACGCGGCCGAAAGCAGACCTAGCCTAGTGGCGTTCCAGTCCAATTCGGCGCGCACCGCTCCGTCGCTGACGTCTGAAGTGCTTCGGCTGATACCACGACGTCGGGATACCCATAACTACTCCCACGTAGATGGTTAGTGCGTATAGGCTCGTAGCCAGACTCAGATCAAATACCAAGATCTCGTTAAGCGTGTTAAGTGTCCGCGAACGCCGAACAGGGCCAGGCCCACCTGTCTCCTAGGTGGTCTCAACCTGCCCTGTCGCTCCGCCACAAAGTAACAGTCGAGGGCCGTCGGGAACCCAGGCCCACCTCTACCGGGATGGAGCCACCTGTCCTTTCAGCCCCCTCGTCAGAATCACTTGCGGGTACTCAATGAGCTGACCCGACTTTAGTCACCATCTGTATAGTATGTATGTATGTATAGTATATACCCGTGATCACCTCCCAAGTGATCACGGCCCGATAGTATAGCAAGGCAGACTGACAAGAATGTAGGGCCAATGATGATAAACTAGCATCCTATACTAAGCATTTAGGATTGCAGGTAAGGTATCAACAGATGTAGCGACAATGTCAGGCTATGCATCAGAATAGGATTAACGAAAGCAGTAACATGCTACACTACTCTAATGCAAGCAGTATAGAGGAGAATAGGCGATATCTGGTGATCAAGGGGGGGGCTTGCCTGGTTGCTCTGGCAAGAGAGAGGGGTCGTCAACTCCGTAGATGAACTGGGCAGCAGCAGCGTCGGTCTCGTAGTCTACCGGAGAGAAGAGGGGGAAGAAACAATGAATACCAAGTAAACAGATGCATATCGATGCATGACATGTCAAGAAGCGATGCTAGGCGTGCCCTAACGTGGTATGAGGTGGTACTGGTTAAGGGGGGAATCATCCGGGAAAGTATTCCCGGTGCTTCGTGTTTTCGGACAGATGAACCGGAGGGGAAAAGTTGCGAGTTCGATAGGTTAGGGGTGTGTGGCGGACGAACGGACTGCGTATCCGGAATCGTCTCGTCGTTCTGAGCAACTTTCACGTTGAAAATATTTTAATCCGAGTTACGGATTAAAAGATATGAATTTTAAAAGATTTTAACAATTTTGGAATTTAATTATTTATTTAATTAATTCGAAAAAATGTATTTATGACGTCAGCATGATGTCATGCTGACGTCAGCAGTCAACAGGGGTTGACTGAGTCAACCCGACAGGTGGGTCCCGTTCGCCATTGACTGTTTAGTCAAATTAATGTTTAGCTAATCTAATCACTGTTTAATTAAACTAATTAGTTAATTAGGTTAATCTAATTATGATTAATTAACTTAATTAATCCCTTAATTAATTAATTAATTTAATTATTATTTATTTATTTAATATCTTTTTTTTAATTCTTTTTTTTTATAAAACCGCTCTGGGGCTGGGGTGTGGGACCCCACATGTCATTGGCCTAAGTGCCTTAGCGGGCGCACGGTTACGGGCGCCGGGTGGGTCGGGCGACGAGCGCCAGCCCGATGAGGCGCCGCGGGGCAGCGGGCGTGCGGCCTGGCTCCGACGACCGGAGCAGGGCGGCGCGGTTGGCTGAGAGGATCGCCGCAGCGGACGGCTGACGTAGCGGGAGTGGGATGAGGCGTCGGACGACGACGGCGCCCCGGGCAGACGCGGCCAGGAGCCGCAGGGCAGAGACGGCGGTGGGAGTCGGCAGCAGGGGCGACGGGCGTCGTGGCTACGGCTGGATGGCGCGGGTCACGCGCGCGGGGGCGC